>NW_027437804.1:0-115587 GCF_965140245.1 Athene noctua
TGGCGGGGAAGTGCAAACGTACACGTTTTCGGCCGAAAACGCGTTTTCCGGCGAAAACGCACACCACGGCTCTTTCTGAGAAAAAGCAAGCACGGAGGACGAGAACCGCTTTTGCCCTGCGTAGCGTTCCGGGCAGCGGGTAGAACCAGGCAGAGAATTCCCGGCTAGCAGCTTCCCTGTGGCGGGGAAGTGCAAACGTACACGTTTTCGGCCGAAAACGCGTTTTCCGGCGAAAACGCACACCACGGCTCTTTCTGAGAAAAAGCAAGCACGGAGGACGAGAACCGCTTTTGCCCTGCGTAGCGTTCCGGGCAGCGGGTAGAACCAGGCAGAGAATTCCCGGCTAGCAGCTTCCCTGTGGCGGGGAAGTGCAAACGTACACGTTTTCGGCCGAAAACGCGTTTTCCGGCGAAAACGCACACCACGGCTCTTTCTGAGAAAAAGCAAGCACGGAGGACGAGAACCGCTTTTGCCCTGCGTAGCGTTCCGGGCAGCGGGTAGAAGCAGGCAGAGAATTCCCGGCTAGCAGCTTCCCTGTGGCGGGGAAGTGCAAACGTACACGTTTTCGGCCGAAAACGCGTTTTCCGGCGAAAACGCACACCACGGCTCTTTCTGAGAAAAAGCAAGCACGGAGGACGAGAACCGCTTTTGCCCTGCGTAGCGTTCCGGGCAGCGGGTAGAAGCAGGCAGAGAATTCCCGGCTAGCAGCTTCCCTGTGGCGGGGAAGTGCAAACGTACACGTTTTCGGCCGAAAACGCGTTTTCCGGCGAAAACGCACACCACGGCTCTTTCTGAGAAAAAGCAAGCACGGAGGACGAGAACCGCTTTTGCCCTGCGTAGCGTTCCGGGCAGCGGGTAGAACCAGGCAGAGAATTCCCGGCTAGCAGCTTCCCTGTGGCGGGGAAGTGCAAACGTACACGTTTTCGGCCGAAAACGCGTTTTCCGGCGAAAACGCACACCACGGCTCTTTCTGAGAAAAAGCAAGCACGGAGGACGAGAACCGCTTTTGCCCTGCGTAGCGTTCCGGGCAGCGGGTAGAACCAGGCAGAGAATTCCCGGCTAGCAGCTTCCCTGTGGCGGGGAAGTGCAAACGTACACGTTTTCGGCCGAAAACGCGTTTTCCGGCGAAAACGCACACCACGGCTCTTTCTGAGAAAAAGCAAGCACGGAGGACGAGAACCGCTTTTGCCCTGCGTAGCGTTCCGGGCAGCGGGTAGAACCAGGCAGAGAATTCCCGGCTAGCAGCTTCCCTGTGGCGGGGAAGTGCAAACGTACACGTTTTCGGCCGAAAACGCGTTTTCCGGCGAAAACGCACACCACGGCTCTTTCTGAGAAAAAGCAAGCACGGAGGACGAGAACCGCTTTTGCCCTGCGTAGCGTTCCGGGCAGCGGGTAGAACCAGGCAGAGAATTCCCGGCTAGCAGCTTCCCTGTGGCGGGGAAGTGCAAACGTACACGTTTTCGGCCGAAAACGCGTTTTCCGGCGAAAACGCACACCACGGCTCTTTCTGAGAAAAAGCAAGCACGGAGGACGAGAACCGCTTTTGCCCTGCGTAGCGTTCCGGGCAGCGGGTAGAACCAGGCAGAGAATTCCCGGCTAGCAGCTTCCCTGTGGCGGGGAAGTGCAAACGTACACGTTTTCGGCCGAAAACGCGTTTTCCGGCGAAAACGCACACCACGGCTCTTTCTGAGAAAAAGCAAGCACGGAGGACGAGAACCGCTTTTGCCCTGCGTAGCGTTCCGGGCAGCGGGTAGAACCAGGCAGAGAATTCCCGGCTAGCAGCTTCCCTGTGGCGGGGAAGTGCAAACGTACACGTTTTCGGCCGAAAACGCGTTTTCCGGCGAAAACGCACACCACGGCTCTTTCTGAGAAAAAGCAAGCACGGAGGACGAGAACCGCTTTTGCCCTGCGTAGCGTTCCGGGCAGCGGGTAGAACCAGGCAGAGAATTCCCGGCTAGCAGCTTCCCTGTGGCGGGGAAGTGCAAACGTACACGTTTTCGGCCGAAAACGCGTTTCCCGGCCAAAACGCACACCACGGCTCTTTCTGAGAAAAAGCAAGCACGGAGGACGAGAACCGCTTTTGCCCTGCGTAGCGTTCCGGGCAGCGGGTAGAACCAGGCAGAGAATTCCCGGCTAGCAGCTTCCCTGTGGCGGGGAAGTGCAAACGTACACGTTTTCGGCCGAAAACGCGTTTTCCGGCGAAAACGCACACCACGGCTCTTTCTGAGAAAAAGCAAGCACGGAGGACGAGAACCGCTTTTGCCCTGCGTAGCGTTCCGGGCAGCGGGTAGAACCAGGCAGAGAATTCCCGGCTAGCAGCTTCCCTGTGGCGGGGAAGTGCAAACGTACACGTTTTCGGCCGAAAACGCGTTTCCCGGCCAAAACGCACACCACGGCTCTTTCTGAGAAAAAGCAAGCACGGAGGACGAGAACCGCTTTTGCCCTGCGTAGCGTTCCGGGCAGCGGGTAGAACCAGGCAGAGAATTCCCGGCTAGCAGCTTCCCTGTGGCGGGGAAGTGCAAACGTACACGTTTTCGGCCGAAAACGCGTTTTCCGGCGAAAACGCACACCACGGCTCTTTCTGAGAAAAAGCAAGCACGGAGGACGAGAACCGCTTTTGCCCTGCGTAGCGTTCCGGGCAGCGGGTAGAACCAGGCAGAGAATTCCCGGCTAGCAGCTTCCCTGTGGCGGGGAAGTGCAAACGTACACGTTTTCGGCCGAAAACGCGTTTTCCGGCCAAAACGCACACCACGGCTCTTTCTGAGAAAAAGCAAGCACGGAGGACGAGAACCGCTTTTGCCCTGCGTAGCGTTCCGGGCAGCGGGTAGAACCAGGCAGAGAATTCCCGGCTAGCAGCTTCCCTGTGGCGGGGAAGTGCAAACGTACACGTTTTCGGCCGAAAACGCGTTTTCCGGCCAAAACGCACACCACGGCTCTTTCTGAGAAAAAGCAAGCACGGAGGACGAGAACCGCTTTTGCCCTGCGTAGCCTTCCGGGCAGCGGGTAGAACCAGGCAGAGAATTCCCGGCTAGCAGCTTCCCTGTGGCGGGGAAGTGCAAACGTACACGTTTTCGGCTGAAAACGCGTTTTCCGGCGAAAACGCACACCACGGCTCTTTCTGAGAAAAAGCAAGCACGGAGGACGAGAACCGCTTTTGCCCTGCGTAGCGTTCCGGGCAGCGGGTAGAACCAGGCAGAGAATTCCCGGCTAGCAGCTTCCCTGTGGCGGGGAAGTGCAAACGTACACGTTTTCGGCCGAAAACGCGTTTTCCGGCGAAAACGCACACCACGGCTCTTTCTGAGAAAAAGCAAGCACGGAGGACGAGAACCGCTTTTGCCCTGCGTAGCGTTCCGGGCAGCGGGTAGAACCAGGCAGAGAATTCCCGGCTAGCAGCTTCCCTGTGGCGGGGAAGTGCAAACGTACACGTTTTCGGCCGAAAACGCGTTTCCCGGCCAAAACGCACACCACGGCTCTTTCTGAGAAAAAGCAAGCACGGAGGACGAGAACCGCTTTTGCCCTGCGTAGCGTTCCGGGCAGCGGGTAGAACCAGGCAGAGAATTCCCGGCTAGCAGCTTCCCTGTGGCGGGGAAGTGCAAACGTACACGTTTTCGGCCGAAAACGCGTTTTCCGGCGAAAACGCACACCACGGCTCTTTCTGAGAAAAAGCAAGCACGGAGGACGAGAACCGCTTTTGCCCTGCGTAGCCTTCCGGGCAGCGGGTAGAACCAGGCAGAGAATTCCCGGCTAGCAGCTTCCCTGTGGCGGGGAAGTGCAAACGTACACGTTTTCGGCCGAAAACGCGTTTTCCGGCCAAAACGCACACCACGGCTCTTTCTGAGAAAAAGCAAGCACGGAGGACGAGAACCGCTTTTGCCCTGCGTAGCGTTCCGGGCAGCGGGTAGAACCAGGCAGAGAATACCCGGCTAGCAGCTTCCCTGTGGCGGGGAAGTGCAAACGTACACGTTTTCGGCCGAAAACGCGTTTTCCGGCCAAAACGCACACCACGGCTCTTTCTGAGAAAAAGCAAGCACGGAGGACGAGAACCGCTTTTGCCCTGCGTAGCCTTCCGGGCAGCGGGTAGAACCAGGCAGAGAATTCCCGGCTAGCAGCTTCCCTGTGGCGGGGAAGTGCAAACGTACACGTTTTCGGCCGAAAACGCGTTTTCCGGCGAAAACGCACACCACGGCTCTTTCTGAGAAAAAGCAAGCACGGAGGACGAGAACCGCTTTTGCCCTGCGTAGCGTTCCGGGCAGCGGGTAGAACCAGGCAGAGAATTCCCGGCTAGCAGCTTCCCTGTGGCGGGGAAGTGCAAACGTACACGTTTTCGGCCGAAAACGCGTTTTCCGGCGAAAACGCACACCACGGCTCTTTCTGAGAAAAAGCAAGCACGGAGGACGAGAACCGCTTTTGCCCTGCGTAGCGTTCCGGGCAGCGGGTAGAACCAGGCAGAGAATTCCCGGCTAGCAGCTTCCCTGTGGCGGGGAAGTGCAAACGTACACGTTTTCGGCCGAAAACGCGTTTTCCGGCGAAAACGCACACCACGGCTCTTTCTGAGAAAAAGCAAGCACGGAGGACGAGAACCGCTTTTGCCCTGCGTAGCCTTCCGGGCAGCGGGTAGAACCAGGCAGAGAATTCCCGGCTAGCAGCTTCCCTGTGGCGGGGAAGTGCAAACGTACACGTTTTCGGCCGAAAACGCGTTTTCCGGTGAAAACGCACACCACGGCTCTTTCTGAGAAAAAGCAAGCACGGAGGACGAGAACCGCTTTTGCCCTGCGTAGCGTTCCGGGCAGCGGGTAGAACCAGGCAGAGAATTCCCGGCTAGCCGCTTCCCTGTGGCGGGGAAGTGCAAACGTACACGTTTTCGGCCGAAAACGCGTTTTCCGGCGAAAACGCACACCACGGCTCTTTCTGAGAAAAAGCAAGCACGGAGGACGAGAACCGCTTTTGCCCTGCGTAGCGTTCCGGGCAGCGGGTAGAACCAGGCAGAGAATTCCCGGCTAGCAGCTTCCCTGTGGCGGGGAAGTGCAAACGTACACGTTTTCGGCCGAAAACGCGTTTTCCGGCGAAAACGCACACCACGGCTCTTTCTGAGAAAAAGCAAGCACGGAGGACGAGAACCGCTTTTGCCCTGCGTAGCGTTCCGGGCAGCGGGTAGAAGCAGGCAGAGAATTCCCGGCTAGCAGCTTCCCTGTGGCGGGGAAGTGCAAACGTACACGTTTTCGGCCGAAAACGCGTTTTCCGGCCAAAACGCACACCACGGCTCTTTCTGAGAAAAAGCAAGCACGGAGGACGAGAACCGCTTTTGCCCTGCGTAGCGTTCCGGGCAGCGGGTAGAACCAGGCAGAGAATTCCCGGCTAGCAGCTTCCCTGTGGCGGGGAAGTGTAAAGGTACACGTTTTCGGCCGAAAACGCGTTTTCCGGCGAAAACGCACACCACGGCTCTTTCTGAGAAAAAGCAAGCACGGAGGACGAGAACCGCTTTTGCCCTGCGTAGCGTTCCGGGCAGCGGGTAGAACCAGGCAGAGAATTCCCGGCTAGCAGCTTCCCTGTGGCGGGGAAGTGCAAACGTACACGTTTTCGGCCGAAAACGCGTTTTCCGGCGAAAACGCACACCACGGCTCTTTCTGAGAAAAAGCAAGCACGGAGGACGAGAACCGCTTTTGCCCTGCGTAGCGTTCCGGGCAGCGGGTAGAACCAGGCAGAGAATTCCCGGCTAGCAGCTTCCCTGTGGCGGGGAAGTGCAAACGTACACGTTTTCGGCCGAAAACGCGTTTTCCGGCGAAAACGCACACCACGGCTCTTTCTGAGAAAAAGCAAGCACGGAGGACGAGAACCGCTTTTGCCCTGCGTAGCGTTCCGGGCAGCGGGTAGAACCAGGCAGAGAATTCCCGGCTAGCAGCTTCCCTGTGGCGGGGAAGTGCAAACGTACACGTTTTCGGCCGAAAACGCGTTTTCCGGCGAAAACGCACACCACGGCTCTTTCTGAGAAAAAGCAAGCACGGAGGACGAGAACCGCTTTTGCCCTGCGTAGCGTTCCGGGCAGCGGGTAGAACCAGGCAGAGAATTCCCGGCTAGCAGCTTCCCTGTGGCGGGGAAGTGCAAACGTACACGTTTTCGGCCGAAAACGCGTTTTCCGGCCAAAACGCACACCACGGCTCTTTCTGAGAAAAAGCAAGCACGGAGGACGAGAACCGCTTTTGCCCTGCGTAGCCTTCCGGGCAGCGGGTAGAACCAGGCAGAGAATTCCCGGCTAGCAGCTTCCCTGTGGCGGGGAAGTGCAAACGTACACGTTTTCGGCTGAAAACGCGTTTTCCGGCGAAAACGCACACCACGGCTCTTTCTGAGAAAAAGCAAGCACGGAGGACGAGAACCGCTTTTGCCCTGCGTAGCGTTCCGGGCAGCGGGTAGAACCAGGCAGAGAATTCCCGGCTAGCAGCTTCCCTGTGGCGGGGAAGTGCAAACGTACACGTTTTCGGCCGAAAACGCGTTTTCCGGCGAAAACGCACACCACGGCTCTTTCTGAGAAAAAGCAAGCACGGAGGACGAGAACCGCTTTTGCCCTGCGTAGCGTTCCGGGCAGCGGGTAGAACCAGGCAGAGAATTCCCGGCTAGCAGCTTCCCTGTGGCGGGGAAGTGCAAACGTACACGTTTTCGGCCGAAAACGCGTTTTCCGGCGAAAACGCACACCACGGCTCTTTCTGAGAAAAAGCAAGCACGGAGGACGAGAACCGCTTTTGCCCTGCGTAGCGTTCCGGGCAGCGGGTAGAACCAGGCAGAGAATTCCCGGCTAGCAGCTTCCCTGTGGCGGGGAAGTGCAAACGTACACGTTTTCGGCCGAAAACGCGTTTTCCGGCGAAAACGCACACCACGGCTCTTTCTGAGAAAAAGCAAGCACGGAGGACGAGAACCGCTTTTGCCCTGCGTAGCGTTCCGGGCAGCGGGTAGAACCAGGCAGAGAATTCCCGGCTAGCAGCTTCCCTGTGGCGGGGAAGTGCAAACGTACACGTTTTCGGCCGAAAACGCGTTTTCCGGCGAAAACGCACACCACGGCTCTTTCTGAGAAAAAGCAAGCACGGAGGACGAGAACCGCTTTTGCCCTGCGTAGCGTTCCGGGCAGCGGGTAGAAGCAGGCAGAGAATTCCCGGCTAGCAGCTTCCCTGTGGCGGGGAAGTGCAAACGTACACGGTTTCGGCCGAAAACGCGTTTTCCGGCGAAAACGCACACCACGGCTCTTTCTGAGAAAAAGCAAGCACGGAGGACGAGAACCGCTTTTGCCCTGCGTAGCGTTCCGGGCAGCGGGTAGAAGCAGGCAGAGAATTCCCGGCTAGCAGCTTCCCTGTGGCGGGGAAGTGCAAACGTACACGTTTTCGGCCGAAAACGCGTTTTCCGGCCAAAACGCACACCACGGCTCTTTCTGAGAAAAAGCAAGCACGGAGGACGAGAACCGCTTTTGCCCTGCGTAGCGTTCCGGGCAGCGGGTAGAACCAGGCAGAGAATTCCCGGCTAGCAGCTTCCTTGTGGCGGGGAAGTGCAAACGTACACGTTTTCGGCCGAAAACGCGTTTTCCGGCGAAAACGCACACCACGGCTCTTTCTGAGAAAAAGCAAGCACGGAGGACGAGAACCGCTTTTGCCCTGCGTAGCGTTCCGGGCAGCGGGTAGAAGCAGGCAGAGAATTCCCGGCTAGCAGCTTCCCTGTGGCGGGGAAGTGCAAACGTACACGTTTTCGGCCGAAAACGCGTTTTCCGGCCAAAACGCACACCACGGCTCTTTCTGAGAAAAAGCAAGCACGGAGGACGAGAACCGCTTTTGCCCTGCGTAGCGTTCCGGGCAGCGGGTAGAACCAGGCAGAGAATTCCCGGCTAGCAGCTTCCCTGTGGCGGGGAAGTGCAAACGTACACGTTTTCGGCCGAAAACGCGTTTTCCGGCGAAAACGCACACCACGGCTCTTTCTGAGAAAAAGCAAGCACGGAGGACGAGAACCGCTTTTGCCCTGCGTAGCGTTCCGGGCAGCGGGTAGAACCAGGCAGAGAATTCCCGGCTAGCAGCTTCCCTGTGGCGGGGAAGTGCAAACGTACACGTTTTCGGCCGAAAACGCGTTTTCCGGCCAAAACGCACACCACGGCTCTTTCTGAGAAAAAGCAAGCACGGAGGACGAGAACCGCTTTTGCCCTGCGTAGCGTTCCGGGCAGCGGGTAGAACCAGGCAGAGAATTCCCGGCTAGCAGCTTCCCTGTGGCGGGGAAGTGCAAACGTACACGTTTTCGGCCGAAAACGCGTTTTCCGGCGAAAACGCACACCACGGCTCTTTCTGAGAAAAAGCAAGCACGGAGGACGAGAACCGCTTTTGCCCTGCGTAGCGTTCCGGGCAGCGGGTAGAACCAGGCAGAGAATTCCCGGCTAGCAGCTTCCCTGTGGCGGGGAAGTGCAAACGTACACGTTTTCGGCCGAAAACGCGTTTTCCGGCGAAAACGCACACCACGGCTCTTTCTGAGAAAAAGCAAGCACGGAGGACGAGAACCGCTTTTGCCCTGCGTAGCGTTCCGGGCAGCGGGTAGAACCAGGCAGAGAATTCCCGGCTAGCAGCTTCCCTGTGGCGGGGAAGTGCAAACGTACACGTTTTCGGCCGAAAACGCGTTTTCCGGCCAAAACGCACACCACGGCTCTTTCTGAGAAAAAGCAAGCACGGAGGACGAGAACCGCTTTTGCCCTGCGTAGCGTTCCGGGCAGCGGGTAGAACCAGGCAGAGAATTCCCGGCTAGCAGCTTCCCTGTGGCGGGGAAGTGCAAACGTACACGTTTTCGGCCGAAAACGCGTTTTCCGGCCAAAACGCACACCACGGCTCTTTCTGAGAAAAAGCAAGCACGGAGGACGAGAACCGCTTTTGCCCTGCGTAGCGTTCCGGGCAGCGGGTAGAACCAGGCAGAGAATTCCCGGCTAGCAGCTTCCCTGTGGCGGGGAAGTGCAAACGTACACGTTTTCGGCCGAAAACGTGTTTTCCGGCGAAAACGCACACCACGGCTCTTTCTGAGAAAAAGCAAGCACGGAGGACGAGAACCGCTTTTGCCCTGCGTAGCGTTCCGGGCAGCGGGTAGAACCAGGCAGAGAATTCCCGGCTAGCAGCTTCCCTGTGGCGGGGAAGTGCAAACGTACACGTTTTCGGCTGAAAACGCGTTTTCCGGCGAAAACGCACACCACGGCTCTTTCTGAGAAAAAGCAAGCACGGAGGACGAGAACCGCTTTTGCCCTGCGTAGCGTTCCGGGCAGCGGGTAGAACCAGGCAGAGAATTCCCGGCTAGCAGCTTCCCTGTGGCGGGGAAGTGCAAACGTACACGTTTTCGGCCGAAAACGCGTTTTCCGGCGAAAACGCACACCACGGCTCTTTCTGAGAAAAAGCAAGCACGGAGGACGAGAACCGCTTTTGCCCTGCGTAGCGTTCCGGGCAGCGGGTAGAAGCAGGCAGAGAATTCCCGGCTAGCAGCTTCCCTGTGGCGGGGAAGTGCAAACGTACACGTTTTCGGCCGAAAACGCGTTTTCCGGCCAAAACGCACACCACGGCTCTTTCTGAGAAAAAGCAAGCACGGAGGACGAGAACCGCTTTTGCCCTGCGTAGCGTTCCGGGCAGCGGGTAGAACCAGGCAGAGAATTCCCGGCTAGCAGCTTCCCTGTGGCGGGGAAGTGCAAACGTACACGTTTTCGGCCGAAAACGCGTTTTCCGGCGAAAACGCACACCACGGCTCTTTCTGAGAAAAAGCAAGCACGGAGGACGAGAACCGCTTTTGCCCTGCGTAGCGTTCCGGGCAGCGGGTAGAACCAGGCAGAGAATTCCCGGCTAGCAGCTTCCCTGTGGCGGGGAAGTGCAAACGTACACGTTTTCGGCCGAAAACGCGTTTTCCGGCGAAAACGCACACCACGGCTCTTTCTGAGAAAAAGCAAGCACGGAGGACGAGAACCGCTTTTGCCCTGCGTAGCGTTCCGGGCAGCGGGTAGAACCAGGCAGAGAATTCCCGGCTAGCAGCTTCCCTGTGGCGGGGAAGTGCAAACGTACACGTTTTCGGCCGAAAACGCGTTTTCCGGCCAAAACGCACACCACGGCTCTTTCTGAGAAAAAGCAAGCACGGAGGACGAGAACCGCTTTTGCCCTGCGTAGCCTTCCGGGCAGCGGGTAGAACCAGGCAGAGAATTCCCGGCTAGCAGCTTCCCTGTGGCGGGGAAGTGCAAACGTACACGTTTTCGGCCGAAAACGTGTTTTCCGGCGAAAACGCACACCACGGCTCTTTCTGAGAAAAAGCAAGCACGGAGGACGAGAACCGCTTTTGCCCTGCGTAGCGTTCCGGGCAGCGGGTAGAACCAGGCAGAGAATTCCCGGCTAGCAGCTTCCCTGTGGCGGGGAAGTGCAAACGTACACGTTTTCGGCTGAAAACGCATTTCCGGCGAAAACGCACACCACGGCTCTTTCTGAGAAAAAGCAAGCACGGAGGACGAGAACCGCTTTTGCCCTGCGTAGCGTTCCGGGCAGCGGGTAGAACCAGGCAGAGAATTCCCGGCTAGCAGCTTCCCTGTGGCGGGGAAGTGCAAACGTACACGTTTTCGGCCGAAAACGCGTTTTCCGGCGAAAACGCACACCACGGCTCTTTCTGAGAAAAAGCAAGCACGGAGGACGAGAACCGCTTTTGCCCTGCGTAGCGTTCCGGGCAGCGGGTAGAAGCAGGCAGAGAATTCCCGGCTAGCAGCTTCCCTGTGGCGGGGAAGTGCAAACGTACACGTTTTCGGCCGAAAACGCGTTTTCCGGCCAAAACGCACACCACGGCTCTTTCTGAGAAAAAGCAAGCACGGAGGACGAGAACCGCTTTTGCCCTGCGTAGCGTTCCGGGCAGCGGGTAGAACCAGGCAGAGAATTCCCGGCTAGCAGCTTCCCTGTGGCGGGGAAGTGCAAACGTACACGTTTTCGGCCGAAAACGCGTTTTCCGGCGAAAACGCACACCACGGCTCTTTCTGAGAAAAAGCAAGCACGGAGGACGAGAACCGCTTTTGCCCTGCGTAGCGTTCCGGGCAGCGGGTAGAACCAGGCAGAGAATTCCCGGCTAGCAGCTTCCCTGTGGCGGGGAAGTGCAAACGTACACGTTTTCGGCCGAAAACGCGTTTTCCGGCCAAACCGCACACCACGGCTCTTTCTGAGAAAAAGCAAGCACGGAGGACGAGAACCGCTTTTGCCCTGCGTAGCCTTCCAGGCAGCGGGTAGAACCAGGCAGAGAATTCCCGGCTAGCAGCTTCCCTGTGGCAGGGAAGTGCAAACGTACACGTTTTTGGCCGAAAACGCGTTTTCCGGCGAAAACACACACCACGGCTCTTTCTGAGAAAAAGCAAGCACGGAGGATGAGAACCGCTTTTGCCCTGCGTAGCGTTCCGGGCAGCGGGTAGAACCAGGCAGAGAATTCCCGGCTAGCAGCTTCCCTGTGGCGGGGAAGTGCAAACGTACACGTTTTCGGCCGAAAACGCGTTTTCCGGCGAAAACGCACACCACGGCTCTTTCTGAGAAAAAGCAAGCGCGGAGGACGAGAACCGCTTTTGCCCTGCGTAGCGTTCCGGGCAGCGCGTAGAACCAGGCAGAGAATTCCCGGCTAGCAGCTTCCCTGTGGCGGGGAAGTGCAAACGTACACGTTTTCCGCCGAAAACGCGTTTTCCGGCGAAAACGCACACCACGGCTCTTTCTGAGAAAAAGCAAGCGCGGAGGACGAGAACCGCTTTTGCCCTGCGTAGCGTTCCGGGCAGCGGGTAGAACCAGGCAGAGAATTCCCGGCTAGCAGCTTCCCTGTGGCGGGGAAGTGCAAACGTACACGTTTTCGGCCAAAAACGCGTTTTCCGGCGAAAACTCACACCACGGCTCTTTCTGAGAAAAAGCAAGCACGGAGGACGAGAACCGCTTTTGCCCTGCGTAGCGTTCCGGGCAGCGGGTAGAACCAGGCAGAGAATTCCCGGCTAGCATCTTCCCTGTGGCGGGGAAGTGCAAACGTACACGTTTTCGGCCGAAAACGCGTTTTCCGGCGAAAACGCACACCACGGCTCTTTCTGAGAAAAAGCAAGCACGGAGGACGAGAACCGCTTTTGCCCTGCGTAGCGTTCCGGGCAGCGGGTAGAACCAGGCAGAGAATTCCCGGCTAGCAGCTTCCCTGTGGCGGGGAAGTGCAAACGTACACGTTTTCGGCCGAAAACGCGTTTTCCGGCGAAAACGCACACCACGGCTCTTTCTGAGAAAAAGCAAGCACGGAGGACGAGAACCGCTTTTGCCCTGCGTAGCGTTCCGGGCAGCGGGTAGAACCAGGCAGAGAATTCCCGGCTAGCAGCTTCCCTGTGGCGGGGAAGTGCAAACGTACACGTTTTCGGCCGAAAACGCGTTTTCCGGCGAAAACGCACACCACGGCTCTTTCTGAGAAAAAGCAAGCACGGAGGACGAGAACCGCTTTTGCCCTGCGTAGCGTTCCGGGCAGCGGGTAGAACCAGGCAGAGAATTCCCGGCTAGCAGCTTCCCTGTGGCGGGGAAGTGCAAACGTACACGTTTTCGGCCGAAAACGCGTTTTCCGGCGAAAACGCACACCACGGCTCTTTCTGAGAAAAAGCAAGCACGGAGGACGAGAACCGCTTTTGCCCTGCGTAGCCTTCCGGGCAGCGGGTAGAACCAGGCAGAGAATTCCCGGCTAGCAGCTTCCCTGTGGTGGGGAAGTGCAAACGTACACGTTTTCGGCCGAAAACGCGTTTTCCGGCGAAAACGCACACCACGGCTCTTTCTGAGAAAAAGCAAGCACGGAGGACGAGAACCGCTTTTGCCCTGCGTAGCGTTCCGGGCAGCGGGTAGAACCAGGCAGAGAATTCCCGGCTAGCAGCTTCCCTGTGGCGGGGAAGTGCAAACGTACACGTTTTCGGCCGAAAACGCGTTTTCCGGCGAAAACGCACACCACGGCTCTTTCTGAGAAAAAGCAAGCACGGAGGACGAGAACCGCTTTTGCCCTGCGTAGCGTTCCGGGTAGCGGGTAGAACCAGGCAGAGAATTCCCGGCTAGCAGCTTCCCTGTGGCGGGGAAGTGCAAACGTACACGTTTTCGGCCGAAAACGCGTTTTCCGGCGAAAACGCACACCACGGCTCTTTCTGAGAAAAAGCAAGCACGGAGGACGAGAACCGCTTTTGCCCTGCGTAGCGTTCCGGGCAGCGGGTAGAACCAGGCAGAGAATTCCCGGCTAGCAGCTTCCCTGTGGCGGGGAAGTGCAAACGTACACGTTTTCGGCCGAAAACGTGTTTTCCGGCCAAACCGCACACCACGGCTCTTTCTGAGAAAAAGCAAGCACGGAGGACGAGAACCGCTTTTGCCCTGCGTAGCCTTCCAGGCAGCGGGTAGAACCAGGCAGAGAATTCCCGGCTAGCAGCTTCCCTGTGGCGGGGAAGTGCAAACGTACACGTTTTCGGCCGAAAACGCGTTTTCCGGCGAAAACGCACACCACGGCTCTTTCTGAGAAAAAGCAAGCACGGAGGATGAGAACCGCTTTTGCCCTGCGTAGAGTTCCGGGCAGCGGGTAGAACCAGGCAGAGAATTCCCGGCTAGCAGCTTCCCTGTGGAGGGGAAGTGCAAACGTACACGTTTTCGGCCGAAAACGCGTTTTCCGGCGAAAACGCACACCACGGCTCTTTCTGAGAAAAAGCAAGCACGGAGGACGAGAACCGCTTTTGCCCTGCTTAGCGTTCCGGGCAGCGGGTAGAACCAGGCAGAGAATTCCCGGCTAGCAGCTTCCCTGTGGCGGGGAAGTGCAAACGTACACGTTTTCGGCCGAAAACGCGTTTTCCGGCCAAAACGCACACCACGGCTCTTTCTGAGAAAAAGCAAGCACGGAGGACGAGAACCGCTTTTGCCCTGCGTAGCCTTCCGGGCAGCGGGTAGAACCAGGCAGAGAATTCCCGGCTAGCAGCTTCCCTGTGGCGGGGAAGTGCAAACGTACACGTTTTCGGCCGAAAACGCGTTTTCCGGCGAAAACGCACACCACGGCTCTTTCTGAGAAAAAGCAAGCACTGAGGACGAGAACCGCTTTTGCCCTGCGTAGCGTTCCGGGCAGCGGGTAGAACCAGGCAGAGAATTCCCGGCTAGCAGCTTCCCTGTGGCGGGGAAGTGCAAAGGTACACTTTTTCGGCCGAAAACGCGTTTTCCGGCGAAAACGCACACCACGGCTCTTTCTGAGAAAAAGCAAGCACGGAGGACAAGAACCGCTTTTGCCCTGCGTAGCGTTCCGGGCAGCGGGTAGAACCAGGCAGAGAATTCCCGGCTAGCAGCTTCCCTGTGGCGGGGAAGTGCAAACGTACACGTTTTCGGCCGAAAACGCGTTTTCCGGCGAAAACGCACACCACGGCTCTTTCTGAGAAAAAGCAAGCACGGAGGACGAGAACCGCTTTTGCCCTGCGTAGCGTTCCGGGCAGCGGGTAGAACCAGGCAGAGAATTCCCGGCTAGCAGCTTCCCTGTGGCGGGGAAGTGCAAACGTACACGTTTTCGGCCGAAAACGCGTTTTCCGGCCAAAACGCACACCACGGCTCTTTCTGAGAAAAAGCAAGCACGGAGGACGAGAACCGCTTTTGCCCTGCGTAGCGTTCCGGGCAGCGGGTAGAACCAGGCAGAGAATTCCCGGCTAGCAGCTTCCCTGTGGCGGGGAAGTGCAAACGTACACGTTTTCGGCCGAAAACGCGTTTTCCGGCGAAAACGCACACCACGGCTCTTTCTGAGAAAAAGCAAGCACGGAGGACGAGAACCGCTTTTGCCCTGCGTAGCCTTCCGGGCAGCGGGTAGAACCAGGCAGAGAATTCCCGGCTAGCAGCTTCCCTGTGGCGGGGAAGTGCAAACGTACACGTTTTCGGCCGAAAACGCGTTTTCCGGCGAAAACGCACACCACGGCTCTTTCTGAGAAAAAGCAAGCACGGAGGACGAGAACCGCTTTTGCCCTGCGTAGCGTTCCGGGCAGCGGGTAGAACCAGGCAGAGAATTCCCGGCTAGCAGCTTCCCTGTGGCGGGGAAGTGCAAACGTACACGTTTTCGGCCGAAAACGCGTTTTCCGGCGAAAACGCACACCACGGCTCTTTCTGAGAAAAAGCAAGCACGGAGGACGAGAACCGCTTTTGCCCTGCATAGAGTTCCGGGCAGCGCGTAGAACCAGGCAGAGAATTCCCGGCTAGCAGCTTCCCTGTGGCGGGGAAGTGCAAACGTACACGTTTTCGGCCGAAAACGCGTTTTCCGGCGAAAACGCACACCACGGCTCTTTCTGAGAAAAAGCAAGCACGGAGGATGAGAACCGCTTTTGCCCTGCGTAGCGTTCCGGGCAGCGGGTAGAACCAGGCAGAGAATTCCCGGCTAGCAGCTTCCCTGTGGCGGGGAAGTGCAAACGTACACGTTTTCGGCCGAAAACGCGTTTTCCGGCGAAAACGCACACCACGGCTCTTTCTGAGAAAAAGCAAGCACGGAGGACGAGAACCGCTTTTGCCCTGCGTAGCGTTCCGGGCAGCGGGTAGAACCAGGCAGAGAATTCCCGGCTAGCAGCTTCCCTGTGGCGGGGAAGTGCAAACGTACACGTTTTCGGCCGAAAACGCGTTTTCCGGCGAAAACGCACACCACGGCTCTTTCTGAGAAAAAGCAAGCACGGAGGACGAGAACCGCTTTTGCCCTGCGTAGCGTTCCGGGCAGCGGGTAGAACCAGGCAGAGAATTCCCGGCTAGCAGCTTCCCTGTGGCGGGGAAGTGCAAACGTACACGTTTTCGGCCGAAAACGCGTTTTCCGGCCAAAACGCACACCACGGCTCTTTCTGAGAAAAAGCAAGCACGGAGGACGAGAACCGCTTTTGCCCTGCGTAGCGTTCCGGGCAGCGGGTAGAACCAGGCAGAGAATTCCCGGCTAGCAGCTTCCCTGTGGCGGGGAAGTGCAAACGTACACGTTTTCGGCCGAAAACGCGTTTTCCGGCGAAAACGCACACCACGGCTCTTTCTGAGAAAAAGCAAGCACGGAGGACGAGAACCGCTTTTGCCCTGCGTAGAGTTCCGGGCAGCGGGTAGAACCAGGCAGAGAATTCCCGGCTAGCAGCTTCCCTGTGGCGGGGAAGTGCAAACGTACACGTTTTCGGCCGAAAACGCGTTTTCCGGCGAAAACGCACACCACGGCTCTTTCTGAGAAAAAGCAAGCACGGAGGACGAGAACCGCTTTTGCCCTGCGTAGCGTTCCGGGCAGCGGGTAGAACCAGGCAGAGAATTCCCGGCTAGCAGCTTCCCTGTGGCGGGGAAGTGCAAACGTACACGTTTTCGGCCGAAAACGCGTTTTCCGGCGAAAACGCACAGCACGGCTCTTTCTGAGAAAAAGCAAGCACGGAGGACGAGAACCGCTTTTGCCCTGCGTAGCGTTCCGGGCAGCGGGTAGAACCAGGCAGAGAATTCCCGGCTAGCAGCTTCCCTGTGGCGGGGAAGTGCAAACGTACACGTTTTCGGCCGAAAACGCGTTTTCCGGCGAAAACGCACACCACGGCTCTTTCTGAGAAAAAGCAAGCGCGGAGGACGAGAACCGCTTTTGCCCTGCGTAGCGTTCCGGGCAGCGCGTAGAACCAGGCAGAGAATTCCCGGCTAGCAGCTTCCCTGTGGCGGGGAAGTGCAAACGTACACGTTTTCGGCCGAAAACGCGTTTTCCGGCGAAAACGCACACCACGGCTCTTTCTGAGAAAAAGCAAGCGCGGAGGACGAGAACCGCTTTTGCCCTGCGTAGCGTTCCGGGCAGCGGGTAGAACCAGGCAGAGAATTCCCGGCTAGCAGCTTCCCTGTGGCGGGGAAGTGCAAACGTACACGTTTTCGGCCGAAAACGCGTTTTCCGGCGAAAACGCACACCACGGCTCTTTCTGAGAAAAAGCAAGCACGGAGGACGAGAACCGCTTTTGCCCTGCGTAGCGTTCCGGGCAGCGGGTAGAACCAGGCAGAGAATTCCCGGCTAGCAGCTTCCCTGTGGCGGGGAAGTGCAAACGTACACGTTTTCGGCCGAAAACGCGTTTTCCGGCGAAAACGCACACCACGGCTCTTTCTGAGAAAAAGCAAGCACTGAGGACGAGAACCGCTTTTGCCCTGCGTAGCGTTCCGGGCAGCGGGTAGAACCAGGCAGAGAATTCCCGGCTAGCAGCTTCCCTGTGGCGGGGAAGTGCAAAGGTACACTTTTTCGGCCGAAAACGCGTTTTCCGGCGAAAACGCACACCACGGCTCTTTCTGAGAAAAAGCAAGCACGGAGGACGAGAACCGCTTTTGCCCTGCGTAGCGTTCCGGGCAGCGGGTAGAACCAGGCAGAGAATTCCCGGCTAGCAGCTTCCCTGTGGCGGGGAAGTGCAAACGTACACGTTTTCGGCCGAAAACGCGTTTTCCGGCGAAAACGCACACCACGGCTCTTTCTGAGAAAAAGCAAGCACGGAGGACGAGAACCGCTTTTGCCCTGCGTAGCCTTCCGGGCAGCGGGTAGAACCAGGCAGAGAATTCCCGGCTAGCAGCTTCCCTGTGGTGGGGAAGTGCAAACGTACACGTTTTCGGCCGAAAACGCGTTTTCCGGCGAAAACGCACACCACGGCTCTTTCTGAGAAAAAGCAAGCACAGAGGACGAGAACCGCTTTTGCCCTGCGTAGCGTTCCGGGCAGCGGGTAGAACCAGGCAGAGAATTCCCGGCTAGCATCTTCCCTGTGGCGGGGAAGTGCAAACGTACACGTTTTCGGCCGAAAACGCGTTTTCCGGCGAAAACGCACACCACGGCTCTTTCTGAGAAAAAGCAAGCACGGAGGACGAGAACCGCTTTTGCCCTGCGTAGCGTTCCGGGCAGCGGGTAGAACCAGGCAGAGAATTCCCGGCTAGCAGCTTCCCTGTGGCGGGGAAGTGCAAACGTACACGTTTTCGGCCGAAAACGCGTTTTCCGGCGAAAACGCACACCACGGCTCTTTCTGAGAAAAAGCAAGCACGGAGGACGAGAACCGCTTTTGCCCTGCGTAGCGTTCCGGGCAGCGGGTAGAACCAGGCAGAGAATTCCCGGCTAGCAGCTTCCCTGTGGCGGGGAAGTGCAAACGTACACGTTTTCGGCCGAAAACGCGTTTTCCGGCGAAAACGCACACCACGGCTCTTTCTGAGAAAAAGCAAGCACGGAGGACGAGAACCGCTTTTGCCCTGCGTAGCGTTCCGGGCAGCGGGTAGAACCAGGCAGAGAATTCCCGGCTAGCAGCTTCCCTGTGGCGGGGAAGTGCAAACGTACACGTTTTCGGCCGAAAACGCGTTTTCCGGCCAAAACGCACACCACGGCTCTTTCTGAGAAAAAGCAAGCACGGAGGACGAGAACCGCTTTTGCCCTGCGTAGCGTTCCGGGCAGCGGGTAGAACCAGGCAGAGAATTCCCGGCTAGCAGCTTCCCTGTGGCGGGGAAGTGCAAACGTACACGTTTTCGGCCGAAAACGCGTTTTCCGGCGAAAACGCACACCACGGCTCTTTCTGAGAAAAAGCAAGCACGGAGGACGAGAACCGCTTTTGCCCTGCGTAGCGTTCCGGGCAGCGGGTAGAACCAGGCAGAGAATTCCCGGCTAGCAGCTTCCCTGTGGCGGGGAAGTGCAAAGGTACACGTTTTCGGCCGAAAACGCGTTTTCCGGCGAAAACGCACACCACGGCTCTTTCTGAGAAAAAGCAAGCACGGAGGACGAGAACCGCTTTTGCCCTGCGTAGCGTTCCGGGCAGCGGGTAGAGCCAGGCAGAGAATTCCCGGCTAGCAGCTTCCCTGTGGCGGGGAAGTGCAAACGTACACGTTTTCGGCCGAAAACGCGTTTTCCGGCCAAAACGCACACCACGGCTCTTTCTGAGAAAAAGCAAGCACGGAGGACGAGAACCGCTTTTGCCCTGCGTAGCGTTCCGGGCAGCGGGTAGAACCAGGCAGAGAATTCCCGGCTAGCAGCTTCCCTGTGGCGGGGAAGTGCAAACGTACACGTTTTCGGCCGAAAACGCGTTTTCCGGCGAAAACGCACACCACGGCTCTTTCTGAGAAAAAGCAAGCGCGGAGGACGAGAACCGCTTTTGCCCTGCGTAGCGTTCCGGGCAGCGGGTAGAACCAGGCAGAGAATTCCCGGCTAGCAGCTTCCCTGTGGCGGGGAAGTGCAAACGTACACGTTTTCGGCCGAAAACGCGTTTTCCGGCGAAAACGCACACCACGGCTCTTTCTGAGAAAAAGCAAGCACGGAGGACGAGAACCGCTTTTGCCCTGCGTAGCGTTCCGGGCAGCGGGTAGAACCAGGCAGAGAATTCCCGGCTAGCAGCTTCCCTGTGGCGGGGAAGTGCAAACGTACACGTTTTCGGCCGAAAACGCGTTTTCCGGCGAAAACGCACACCACGGCTCTTTCTGAGAAAAAGCAAGCACGGAGGACGAGAACCGCTTTTGCCCTGCGTAGCGTTCCGGGCAGCGGGTAGAACCAGGCAGAGAATTCCCGGCTAGCAGCTTCCCTGTGGCGGGGAAGTGCAAACGTACACGTTTTCGGCCGAAAACGCGTTTTCCGGCGAAAACGCACACCACGGCTCTTTCTGAGAAAAAGCAAGCACGGAGGACGAGAACCGCTTTTGCCCTGCGTAGCGTTCCGGGTAGCGGGTAGAACCAGGCAGAGAATTCCCGGCTAGCAGCTTCCCTGTGGCGGGGAAGTGCAAACGTACACGTTTTCGGCCGAAAACGCGTTTTCCGGCCAAAACGCACACCACGGCTCTTTCTGAGAAAAAGCAGGCACGGAGGACGAGAACCGCTTTTGCCCTGCGTAGCGTTCCGGGCAGCGGGTAGAACCAGGCAGAGAATTCCCGGCTAGCAGCTTCCCTGTGGCGGGGAAGTGCAAACGTACACGTTTTCGGCCGAAAACGCGTTTTCCGGAGAAAACGCACACCACGGCTCTTTCTGAGAAAAAGCAAGCACGGAGGACGAGAACCGCTTTTGCCCTGCGTAGAGTTCCGGGCAGCGGGTAGAACCAGGCAGAGAATTCCCGGCTAGCAGCTTCCCTGTGGCTTGGAAGTGCAAACGTACACGTTTTCGGCCGAAAACGCGTTTTCCGGCGAAAACGCACACCACGGCTCTTTCTGAGAAAAAGCAAGCACGGAGGATGAGAACCGCTTCTGCCCTGCGTAGCCTTCCGGGCAGCGGGTAGAACCAGGCAGAGAATTCCCGGCTAGCAGCTTCCCTGTGGCGGGGAAGTGCAAACGTACACGTTTTCGGCCGAAAACGCGTTTTCCGGCGAAAACGCACACCACGGCTCTTTCTGAGAAAAAGCAAGCGCGGAGGACGAGAACCGCTTTTGCCCTGCGTAGCGTTCCGGGCAGCGCGTAGAACCAGGCAGAGAATTCCCGGCTAGCAGCTTCCCTGTGGCGGGGAAGTGCAAACGTACACGTTTTCGGCCGAAAACGCGTTTTCCGGCGAAAACGCACACCACGGCTCTTTCTGAGAAAAAGCAAGCGCGGAGGACGAGAACCGCTTTTGCCCTGCGTAGCGTTCCGGGCAGCGGGTAGAACCAGGCAGAGAATTCCCGGCTAGCAGCTTCCCTGTGGCGGGGAAGTGCAAACGTACACGTTTTCGGCCGAAAACGCGTTTTCCGGCGAAAACGCACACCACGGCTCTTTCTGAGAAAAAGCAAGCGCGGAGGACGAGAACCGCTTTTGCCCTGCGTAGCGTTCCGGGCAGCGCGTAGAACCAGGCAGAGAATTCCCGGCTAGCAGCTTCCCTGTGGCGGGGAAGTGCAAACGTACACGTTTTCGGCCGAAAACGCGTTTTCCGGCGAAAACGCACACCACGGCTCTTTCTGAGAAAAAGCAAGCGCGGAGGACGAGAACCGCTTTTGCCCTGCGTAGCGTTCCGGGCAGCGGGTAGAACCAGGCAGAGAATTCCCGGCTAGCAGCTTCCCTGTGGCGGGGAAGTGCAAACGTACACGTTTTCGGCCGAAAACGCGTTTTCCGGCGAAAACGCACACCACGGCTCTTTCTGAGAAAAAGCAAGCACGGAGGACGAGAACCGCTTTTGCCCTGCGTAGCGTTCCGGGCAACGGGTAGAACCAGGCAGAGAATTCCCGGCTAGCAGCTTCCAGGTGGCGGGGAAGTGCAAACGTACACGTTTTCGGCCGAAAACGCGTTTTCCGGCGAAAACGCACACCACGGCTCTTTCTGAGAAAAAGCAAGCACGGAGGACGAGAACCGCTTTTGCCCTGCGTAGCGTTCCGGGCAGCGGGTAGAACCAGGCAGAGAATTCCCGGCTAGCAGCTTCCCTGTGGCGGGGAAGTGCAAACGTACACGTTTTCGGCCGAAAACGCGTTTTCCGGCGAAAACGCACACCACGGCTCTTTCTGAGAAAAAGCAAGCACGGAGGACGAGAACCGCTTTTGCCCTGCGTAGCGTTCCGGGCAGCGGGTAGAACCAGGCAGAGAATTCCCGGCTAGCAGCTTCCCTGTGGCGGGGAAGTGCAAACGTACACGTTTTCGGCCGAAAACGCGTTTTCCGGCGAAAACGCACACCACGGCTCTTTCTGAGAAAAAGCAAGCACGGAGGACGAGAACCGCTTTTGCCCTGCGTAGCGTTCCGGGCAGCGGGTAGAACCAGGCAGAGAATTCCCGGCTAGCAGCTTCCCTGTGGCGGGGAAGTGCAAACGTACACGTTTTCGGCTGAAAACGCGTTTTCCGGCGAAAACGCACACCACGGCTCTTTCTGAGAAAAAGCAAGCACGGAGGACGAGAACCGCTTTTGCCCTGCGTAGCGTTCCGGGCAGCGGGTAGAACCAGGCAGAGAATTCCCGGCTAGCAGCTTCCCTGTGGCGGGGAAGTGCAAACGTACACGTTTTCGGCCGAAAACGCGTTTTCCGGCGAAAACGCACACCACGGCTCTTTCTGAGAAAAAGCAAGCACGGAGGACGAGAACCGCTTTTGCCCTGCGTAGCGTTCCGGGCAGCGGGTAGAACCAGGCAGAGAATTCCCGGCTAGCAGCTTCCCTGTGGCGGGGAAGTGCAAACGTACACGTTTTCGGCCGAAAACGCGTTTTCCGGCCAAAACGCACACCACGGCTCTTTCTGAGAAAAAGCAAGCACGGAGGACGAGAACCGCTTTTGCCCTGCGTAGCGTTCCGGGCAGCGGGTAGAACCAGGCAGAGAATTCCCGGCTAGCAGCTTCCCTGTGGCGGGGAAGTGCAAACGTACACGTTTTCGGCCGAAAACGCGTTTTCCGGCGAAAACGCACACCACGGCTCTTTCTGAGAAAAAGCAAGCACGGAGGACGAGAACCGCTTTTGCCCTGCGTAGCGTTCCGGGCAGCGGGTAGAACCAGGCAGAGAATTCCCGGCTAGCAGCTTCCCTGTGGCGGGGAAGTGCAAACGTACACGTTTTCGGCCGAAAACGCGTTTTCCGGCGAAAACGCACACCACGGCTCTTTCTGAGAAAAAGCAAGCACGGAGGATGAGAACCGCTTTTGCCCTGCGTAGCGTTCCGGGCAGCGGGTAGAACCAGGCAGAGAATTCCCGGCTAGCAGCTTCCCTGTGGCGGGGAAGTGCAAACGTACACGTTTTCGGCCGAAAACGCGTTTTCCGGCGAAAACGCACACCACGGCTCTTTCTGAGAAAAAGCAAGCGCGGAGGACGAGAACCGCTTTTGCCCTGCGTAGCGTTCCGGGCAGCGCGTAGAACCAGGCAGAGAATTCCCGGCTAGCAGCTTCCCTGTGGCGGGGAAGTGCAAACGTACACGTTTTCGGCCGAAAACGCGTTTTACGGCCAAAACGCACACCACGGCTCTTTCTGAGAAAAAGCAAGCACGGAGGACGAGAACCGCTTTTGCCCTGCGTAGCGTTCCGGGCAGCGGGTAGAACCAGGCAGAGAATTCCCGGCTAGCAGCTTCCCTGTGGCGGGGAAGTGCAAACGTACACGTTTTCGTCCGAAAACGCGTTTTCCGGCGAAAACGCACACCACGGCTCTTTCTGAGAAAAAGCAAGCACGGAGGACGAGAACCGCTTTTGCCCTGCGTAGCGTTCCGGGCTGCGGGTAGAACCAGGCAGAGAATTCCCGGCTAGCAGCTTCCCTGTGGCGGGGAAGTGCAAACGTACACGTTTTCGGCCGAAAACGCGTTTTCCGGCGAAAACGCACACCACGGCTCTTTCTGAGAAAAAGCAAGCACGGAGGACGAGAACCGCTTTTGCCCTGCGTAGCGTTCCGGGCAGCGGGTAGAACCAGGCAGAGAATTCCCGGCTAGCAGCTTCCCTGTGGCGGGGAAGTGCAAACGTACACGTTTTCGGCCGAAAACGCGTTTTCCGGCGAAAACGCACACCACGGCTCTTTCTGAGAAAAAGCAAGCACGGAGGACGAGAACCGCTTTTGCCCTGCGTAGCGTTCCGGGCAGCGGGTAGAACCAGGCAGAGAATTCCCGGCTAGCAGCTTCCCTGTGGCGGGGAAGTGCAAACGTACACGTTTTCGGCCGAAAACGCGTTTTCCGGCGAAAACGCACAGCACGGCTCTTTCTGAGAAAAAGCAAGCACGGAGGACGAGAACCGCTTTTGCCCTGCGTAGCGTTCCGGGCAGCGGGTAGAACCAGGCAGAGAATTCCCGGCTAGCAGCTTCCCTGTGGCGGGGAAGTGCAAACGTACACGTTTTCGGCCGAAAACGCGTTTTCCGGCGAAAACGCACACCACGGCTCTTTCTGAGAAAAAGCAAGCGCGGAGGACGAGAACCGCTTTTGCCCTGCGTAGCGTTCCGGGCAGCGCGTAAAACCAGGCAGAGAATTCCCGGCTAGCAGCTTCCCTGTGGCGGGGAAGTGCAAACGTACACGTTTTCGGCCGAAAACGCGTTTTCCGGCGAAAACGCACACCACGGCTCTTTCTGAGAAAAAGCAAGCGCGGAGGACGAGAACCGCTTTTGCCCTGCGTAGCGTTCCGGGCAGCGGGTAGAACCAGGCAGAGAATTCCCGGCTAGCAGCTTCCCTGTGGCGGGGAAGTGCAAACGTACACGTTTTCGGCCGAAAACGCGTTTTCCGGCGAAAACGCACACCACGGCTCTTTCTGAGAAAAAGCAAGCACGGAGGACGAGAACCGCTTTTGCCCTGCGTAGCGTTCCGGGCAGCGGGTAGAACCAGGCAGAGAATTCCCGGCTAGCAGCTTCCCTGTGGCGGGGAAGTGCAAACGTACACGTTTTCGGCCGAAAACGCGTTTTCCGGCGAAAACGCACACCACGGCTCTTTCTGAGAAAAAGCAAGCACTGAGGACGAGAACCGCTTTTGCCCTGCGTAGCGTTCCGGGCAGCGGGTAGAACCAGGCAGAGAATTCCCGGCTAGCAGCTTCCCTGTGGCGGGGAAGTGCAAAGGTACACTTTTTCGGCCGAAAACGCGTTTTCCGGCGAAAACGCACACCACGGCTCTTTCTGAGAAAAAGCAAGCACGGAGGACGAGAACCGCTTTTGCCCTGCGTAGCGTTCCGGGCAGCGGGTAGAACCAGGCAGAGAATTCCCGGCTAGCAGCTTCCCTGTGGCGGGGAAGTGCAAACGTACACGTTTTCGGCCGAAAACGCGTTTTCCGGCGAAAACGCACACCACGGCTCTTTCTGAGAAAAAGCAAGCACGGAGGACGAGAACCGCTTTTGCCCTGCGTAGCCTTCCGGGCAGCGGGTAGAACCAGGCAGAGAATTCCCGGCTAGCAGCTTCCCTGTGGTGGGGAAGTGCAAACGTACACGTTTTCGGCCGAAAACGCGTTTTCCGGCGAAAACGCACACCACGGCTCTTTCTGAGAAAAAGCAAGCACGGAGGACGAGAACCGCTTTTGCCCTGCGTAGCGTTCCGGGCAGCGGTAGAACCAGGCAGAGAATTCCCGGCTAGCATCTTCCCTGTGGCGGGGAAGTGCAAACGTACACGTTTTCGGCCGAAAACGCGTTTTCCGGCGAAAACGCACACCACGGCTCTTTCTGAGAAAAAGCAAGCACGGAGGACGAGAACCGCTTTTGCCCTGCGTAGCGTTCCGGGCAGCGGGTAGAACCAGGCAGAGAATTCCCGGCTAGCAGCTTCCCTGTGGCGGGGAAGTGCAAACGTACACGTTTTCGGCCGAAAACGCGTTTTCCGGCGAAAACGCACACCACGGCTCTTTCTGAGAAAAAGCAAGCACGGAGGACGAGAACCGCTTTTGCCCTGCGTAGCGTTCCGGGCAGCGGGTAGAACCAGGCAGAGAATTCCCGGCTAGCAGCTTCCCTGTGGCGGGGAAGTGCAAACGTACACGTTTTCGGCCGAAAACGCGTTTTCCGGCGAAAACGCACACCACGGCTCTTTCTGAGAAAAAGCAAGCACGGAGGACGAGAACCGCTTTTGCCCTGCGTAGCGTTCCGGGCAGCGGGTAGAACCAGGCAGAGAATTCCCGGCTAGCAGCTTCCCTGTGGCGGGGAAGTGCAAACGTACACGTTTTCGGCCGAAAACGCGTTTTCCGGCCAAAACGCACACCACGGCTCTTTCTGAGAAAAAGCAAGCACGGAGGACGAGAACCGCTTTTGCCCTGCGTAGCCTTCCGGGCAGCGGGTAGAACCAGGCAGAGAATTCCCGGCTAGCAGCTTCCCTGTGGCGGGGAAGTGCAAACGTACACGTTTTCGGCCGAAAACGCGTTTTCCGGCGAAAACGCACACCACGGCTCTTTCTGAGAAAAAGCAAGCACGGAGGACGAGAACCGCTTTTGCCCTGCGTAGCGTTCCGGGCAGCGGGTAGAACCAGGCAGAGAATTCCCGGCTAGCAGCTTCCCTGTGGCGGGGAAGTGCAAACGTACACGTTTTCGGCCGAAAACGCGTTTTCCGGCGAAAACGCACACCACGGCTCTTTCTGAGAAAAAGCAAGCACGGAGGACGAGAACCGCTTTTGCCCTGCGTAGCGTTCCGGGCAGCGGGTAGAGCCAGGCAGAGAATTCCCGGCTAGCAGCTTCCCTGTGGCGGGGAAGTGCAAACGTACACGTTTTCGGCCGAAAACGCGTTTTCCGGCCAAAACGCACACCACGGCTCTTTCTGAGAAAAAGCAAGCACGGAGGACGAGAACCGCTTTTGCCCTGCGTAGCGTTCCGGGCAGCGGGTAGAACCAGGCAGAGAATTCCCGGCTAGCAGCTTCCCTGTGGCGGGGAAGTGCAAACGTACACGTTTTCGGCCGAAAACGCGTTTTCCGGCGAAAACGCACACCACGGCTCTTTCTGAGAAAAAGCAAGCGCGGAGGACGAGAACCGCTTTTGCCCTTGCGTAGCGTTCCGGGCAGCGGGTAGAACCAGGCAGAGAATTCCCGGCTAGCAGCTTCCCTGTGGCGGGGAAGTGCAAACGTACACGTTTTCGGCCGAAAACGCGTTTTCCGGCGAAAACGCACACCACGGCTCTTTCTGAGAAAAAGCAAGCACGGAGGACGAGAACCGCTTTTGCCCTGCGTAGCGTTCCGGGCAGCGGGTAGAACCAGGCAGAGAATTCCCGGCTAGCAGCTTCCCTGTGGCGGGGAAGTGCAAACGTACACGTTTTCGTCCGAAAACGCGTTTTCCGGCGAAAACGCACACCACGGCTCTTTCTGAGAAAAAGCAAGCACGGAGGACGAGAACCGCTTTTGCCCTGCGTAGCGTTCCGGGCTGCGGGTAGAACCAGGCAGAGAATTCCCGGCTAGCAGCTTCCCTGTGGCGGGGAAGTGCAAACGTACACGTTTTCGGCCGAAAACGCGTTTTCCGGCGAAAACGCACACCACGGCTCTTTCTGAGAAAAAGCAAGCACGGAGGACGAGAACCGCTTTTGCCCTGCGTAGCGTTCCGGGCAGCGGGTAGAACCAGGCAGAGAATTCCCGGCTAGCAGCTTCCCTGTGGCGGGGAAGTGCAAACGTACACGTTTTCGTCCGAAAACGCGTTTTCCGGCGAAAACGCACACCACGGCTCTTTCTGAGAAAAAGCAAGCACGGAGGACGAGAACCGCTTTTGCCCTGCGTAGCGTTCCGGGCTGCGGGTAGAACCAGGCAGAGAATTCCCGGCTAGCAGCTTCCCTGTGGCGGGGAAGTGCAAACGTACACGTTTTCGGCCGAAAACGCGTTTTCCGGCGAAAACGCACACCACGGCTCTTTCTGAGAAAAAGCAAGCACGGAGGACGAGAACCGCTTTTGCCCTGCGTAGCGTTCCGGGCAGCGGGTAGAACCAGGCAGAGAATTCCCGGCTAGCATCTTCCCTGTGGCGGGGAAGTGCAAACGTACACGTTTTCGGCCGAAAACGCGTTTTCCGGCGAAAACGCACACCACGGCTCTTTCTGAGAAAAAGCAAGCACGGAGGACGAGAACCGCTTTTGCCCTGCGTAGCGTTCCGGGCAGCGGGTAGAACCAGGCAGAGAATTCCCGGCTAGCAGCTTCCCTGTGGCGGGGAAGTGCAAACGTACACGTTTTCGGCCGAAAACGCGTTTTCCGGCGAAAACGCACACCACGGCTCTTTCTGAGAAAAAGCAAGCACGGAGGACGAGAACCGCTTTTGCCCTGCGTAGCGTTCCGGGCAGCGGGTAGAACCAGGCAGAGAATTCCCGGCTAGCAGCTTCCCTGTGGCGGGGAAGTGCAAACGTACACGTTTTTCGGCCGAAAACGCGTTTTCCGGCGAAAACGCACACCACGGCTCTTTCTGAGAAAAAGCAAGCACGGAGGACGAGAACCGCTTTTGCCCTGCGTAGCGTTCCGGGCAGCGGGTAGAACCAGGCAGAGAATTCCCGGCTAGCAGCTTCCCTGTGGCGGGGAAGTGCAAACGTACACGTTTTCGGCCGAAAACGCGTTTTCCGGCGAAAACGCACACCACGGCTCTTTCTGAGAAAAAGCAAGCACGGAGGACGAGAACCGCTTTTGCCCTGCGTAGCGTTCCGGGCAGCGGGTAGAACCAGGCAGAGAATTCCCGGCTAGCAGCTTCCCTGTGGCGGGGAAGTGCAAACGTACACGTTTTCGGCCGAAAACGCGTTTTCCGGCGAAAACGCACACCACGGCTCTTTCTGAGAAAAAGCAAGCACGGAGGACGAGAACCGCTTTTGCCCTGCGTAGCGTTCCGGGCAGCGGGTAGAACCAGGCAGAGAATTCCCGGCTAGCAGCTTCCCTGTGGCGGGGAAGTGCAAACGTACACGTTTTCGGCCGAAAACGCGTTTTCCGGCGAAAACGCACACCACGGCTCTTTCTGAGAAAAAGCAAGCACGGAGGACGAGAACCGCTTTTGCCCTGCGTAGCGTTCCGGGCAGCGGGTAGAACCAGGCAGAGAATTCCCGGCTAGCAGCTTCCCTGTGGCGGGGAAGTGCAAACGTACACGTTTTCGGCCGAAAACGCGTTTTCCGGCGAAAACGCACACCACGGCTCTTTCTGAGAAAAAGCAAGCACGGAGGACGAGAACCGCTTTTGCCCTGCGTAGCGTTCCGGGCAGCGGGTAGAACCAGGCAGAGAATTCCCGGCTAGCAGCTTCCCTGTGGCGGGGAAGTGCAAACGTACACGTTTTCGGCCGAAAACGCGTTTTCCGGCGAAAACGCACACCACGGCTCTTTCTGAGAAAAAGCAAGCACGGAGGACGAGAACCGCTTTTGCCCTGCGTAGCGTTCCGGGCAGCGGGTAGAACCAGGCAGAGAATTCCCGGCTAGCAGCTTCCCTGTGGCGGGGAAGTGCAAACGTACACGTTTTCGGCCGAAAACGCGTTTTCCGGCGAAAACGCACACCACGGCTCTTTCTGAGAAAAAGCAAGCACGGAGGACGAGAACCGCTTTTGCCCTGCGTAGCGTTCCGGGCAGCGGGTAGAACCAGGCAGAGAATTCCCGGCTAGCAGCTTCCCTGTGGCGGGGAAGTGCAAACGTACACGTTTTCGGCCGAAAACGCGTTTTCCGGCGAAAACGCACACCACGGCTCTTTCTGAGAAAAAGCAAGCACGGAGGACGAGAACCGCTTTTGCCCTGCGTAGCGTTCCGGGCAGCGGGTAGAACCAGGCAGAGAATTCCCGGCTAGCAGCTTCCCTGTGGCGGGGAAGTGCAAACGTACACGTTTTCGGCCGAAAACGCGTTTTCCGGCGAAAACGCACACCACGGCTCTTTCTGAGAAAAAGCAAGCACGGAGGACGAGAACCGCTTTTGCCCTGCGTAGCGTTCCGGGCAGCGGGTAGAACCAGGCAGAGAATTCCCGGCTAGCAGCTTCCCTGTGGCGGGGAAGTGCAAACGTACACGTTTTCGGCCGAAAACGCGTTTTCCGGCGAAAACGCACACCACGGCTCTTTCTGAGAAAAAGCAAGCACGGAGGACGAGAACCGCTTTTGCCCTGCGTAGCGTTCCGGGCAGCGGGTAGAACCAGGCAGAGAATTCCCGGCTAGCAGCTTCCCTGTGGCGGGGAAGTGCAAACGTACACGTTTTCGGCCGAAAACGCGTTTTCCGGCGAAAACGCACACCACGGCTCTTTCTGAGAAAAAGCAAGCACGGAGGACGAGAACCGCTTTTGCCCTGCGTAGCGTTCCGGGCAGCGGGTAGAACCAGGCAGAGAATTCCCGGCTAGCAGCTTCCCTGTGGCGGGGAAGTGCAAACGTACACGTTTTCGGCCGAAAACGCGTTTTCCGGCGAAAACGCACACCACGGCTCTTTCTGAGAAAAAGCAAGCACGGAGGACGAGAACCGCTTTTGCCCTGCGTAGCGTTCCGGGCAGCGGGTAGAACCAGGCAGAGAATTCCCGGCTAGCAGCTTCCCTGTGGCGGGGAAGTGCAAACGTACACGTTTTCGGCCGAAAACGCGTTTTCCGGCGAAAACGCACACCACGGCTCTTTCTGAGAAAAAGCAAGCACGGAGGACGAGAACCGCTTTTGCCCTGCGTAGCGTTCCGGGCAGCGGGTAGAACCAGGCAGAGAATTCCCGGCTAGCAGCTTCCCTGTGGCGGGGAAGTGCAAACGTACACGTTTTCGGCCGAAAACGCGTTTTCCGGCGAAAACGCACACCACGGCTCTTTCTGAGAAAAAGCAAGCACGGAGGACGAGAACCGCTTTTGCCCTGCGTAGCGTTCCGGGCAGCGGGTAGAACCAGGCAGAGAATTCCCGGCTAGCAGCTTCCCTGTGGCGGGGAAGTGCAAACGTACACGTTTTCGGCCGAAAACGCGTTTTCCGGCGAAAACGCACACCACGGCTCTTTCTGAGAAAAAGCAAGCACGGAGGACGAGAACCGCTTTTGCCCTGCGTAGCGTTCCGGGCAGCGGGTAGAACCAGGCAGAGAATTCCCGGCTAGCAGCTTCCCTGTGGCGGGGAAGTGCAAACGTACACGTTTTCGGCCGAAAACGCGTTTTCCGGCGAAAACGCACACCACGGCTCTTTCTGAGAAAAAGCAAGCACGGAGGACGAGAACCGCTTTTGCCCTGCGTAGCGTTCCGGGCAGCGGGTAGAACCAGGCAGAGAATTCCCGGCTAGCAGCTTCCCTGTGGCGGGGAAGTGCAAACGTACACGTTTTCGGCCGAAAACGCGTTTTCCGGCGAAAACGCACACCACGGCTCTTTCTGAGAAAAAGCAAGCACGGAGGACGAGAACCGCTTTTGCCCTGCGTAGCGTTCCGGGCAGCGGGTAGAACCAGGCAGAGAATTCCCGGCTAGCAGCTTCCCTGTGGCGGGGAAGTGCAAACGTACACGTTTTCGGCCGAAAACGCGTTTTCCGGCGAAAACGCACACCACGGCTCTTTCTGAGAAAAAGCAAGCACGGAGGACGAGAACCGCTTTTGCCCTGCGTAGCGTTCCGGGCAGCGGGTAGAACCAGGCAGAGAATTCCCGGCTAGCAGCTTCCCTGTGGCGGGGAAGTGCAAACGTACACGTTTTCGGCCGAAAACGCGTTTTCCGGCGAAAACGCACACCACGGCTCTTTCTGAGAAAAAGCAAGCACGGAGGACGAGAACCGCTTTTGCCCTGCGTAGCGTTCCGGGCAGCGGGTAGAACCAGGCAGAGAATTCCCGGCTAGCAGCTTCCCTGTGGCGGGGAAGTGCAAACGTACACGTTTTCGGCCGAAAACGCCTTTTCCGGCGAAATCGCACACCACGGCTCTTTCTGAGAAAAAGCAAGCACGGAGGACGAGAACCGCTTTTGCCCTGCGTAGCGTTCCGGGCAGCGGGTAGAACCAGGCAGAGAATTCCCGGCTAGCAGCTTCCCTGTGGCGGGGAAGTGCAAACGTACACGTTTTCGGCCGAAAACGCGTTTTCCGGCGAAAACGCACACCACGGCTCTTTCTGAGAAAAAGCAAGCACGGAGGACGAGAACCGCTTTTGCCCTGCGTAGCGTTCCGGGCAGCGGGTAGAACCAGGCAGAGAATTCCCGGCTAGCAGCTTCCCTGTGGCGGGGAAGTGCAAACGTACACGTTTTCGGCCGAAAACGCGTTTTCCGGCGAAAACGCACACCACGGTTCTTTCTGAGAAAAAGCAAGCACGGAGGACGAGAACCGCTTTTGCCCTGCGTAGCGTTCCGGGCAGCGGGTAGAACCAGGCAGAGAATTCCCGGCTAGCAGCTTCCCTGTGGCGGGGAAGTGCAAACGTACACGTTTTCGGCCGAAAACGCGTTTTCCGGCGAAAACGCACACCACGGCTCTTTCTGAGAAAAAGCAAGCACGGAGGACGAGAACCGCTTTTGCCCTGCGTAGCGTTCCGGGCAGCGGGTAGAACCAGGCAGAGAATTCCCGGCTAGCAGCTTCCCTGTGGCGGGGAAGTGCAAACGTACACGTTTTCGGCCGAAAACGCGTTTTCCGGCGAAAACGCACACCACGGCTCTTTCTGAGAAAAAGCAAGCACGGAGGACGAGAACCGCTTTTGCCCTGCGTAGCGTTCCGGGCAGCGGGTAGAACCAGGCAGAGAATTCCCGGCTAGCAGCTTCCCTGTGGCGGGGAAGTGCAAACGTACACGTTTTCGGCCGAAAACGCGTTTTCCGGCGAAATCGCACACCACGGCTCTTTCTGCGAAAAAGCAAGCACGGAGGACGAGAACCGCTTTTGCCCTGCGTAGCGTTCCGGGCAGCGGGTAGAACCAGGCAGAGAATTCCCGGCTAGCAGCTTCCCTGTGGCGGGGAAGTGCAAACGTACACGTTTTCGGCCGAAAACGCGTTTTCCGGCGAAAACGCACACCACGGCTCTTTCTGAGAAAAAGCAAGCACGGAGGACGAGAACCGCTTTTGCTCTGCGTAGCGTTCCGGGCAGCGGGTGGAACCAGGCAGAGAATTCCCGGCTAGCAGCTTCCCTGTGGCGGGGAAGTGCAAACGTACACGTTTTCGGCCGAAAACGCGTTTTCCGGCGAAATCGCACACCACGGCTCTTTCTGAGAAAAAGCAAGCACGGAGGACGAGAACCGCTTTTGCCCTGCGTAGCGTTCCGGGCAGCGGGTAGAACCAGGCAGAGAATTCCCGGCTAGCAGCTTCCCTGTGGCGGGGAAGTGCAAACGTACACGTTTTCGGCCGAAAACGCGTTTTCCGGCGAAAACGCACACCACGGCTCTTTCTGAGAAAAAGCAAGCACGGAGGACGAGAACCGCTTTTGCCCTGCGTAGCGTTCCGGGCAGCGGGTAGAACCAGGCAGAGAATTCCCGGCTAGCAGCTTCCCTGTGGCGGGGAAGTGCAAACGTACACGTTTTCGGCCGAAAACGCGTTTTCCGGCGAAAACGCACACCACGGCTCTTTCTGAGAAAAAGCAAGCACGGAGGACGAGAACCGCTTTTGCCCTGCGTAGCGTTCCGGGCAGCGGGTAGAACCAGGCAGAGAATTCCCGGCTAGCAGCTTCCCTGTGGCGGGGAAGTGCAAACGTACACGTTTTCGGCCGAAAACGCGTTTTCCGGCGAAAACGCACACCACGGCTCTTTCTGAGAAAAAGCAAGCACGGAGGACGAGAACCGCTTTTGCCCTGCGTAGCGTTCCGGGCAGCGGGTAGAACCAGGCAGAGAATTCCCGGCTAGCAGCTTCCCTGTGGCGGGGAAGTGCAAACGTACACGTTTTCGGCCGAAAACGCGTTTTCCGGCGAAAACGCACACCACGGCTCTTTCTGAGAAAAAGCAAGCACGGAGGACGAGAACCGCTTTTGCCCTGCGTAGCGTTCCGGGCAGCGGGTAGAACCAGGCAGAGAATTCCCGGCTAGCAGCTTCCCTGTGGCGGGGAAGTGCAAACGTACACGTTTTCGGCCGAAAACGCGTTTTCCGGCGAAAACGCACACCACGGCTCTTTCTGAGAAAAAGCAAGCACGGAGGACGAGAACCGCTTTTGCCCTGCGTAGCGTTCCGGGCAGCGGGTAGAACCAGGCAGAGAATTCCCGGCTAGCAGCTTCCCTGTGGCGGGGAAGTGCAAACGTACACGTTTTCGGCCGAAAACGCGTTTTCCGGCGAAATCGCACACCACGGCTCTTTCTGAGAAAAAGCAAGCACGGAGGACGAGAACCGCTTTTGCCCTGCGTAGCGTTCCGGGCAGCGGGTAGAACCAGGCAGAGAATTCCCGGCTAGCAGCTTCCCTGTGGCGGGGAAGTGCAAACGTACACGTTTTCGGCCGAAAACGCGTTTTCCGGCGAAAACGCACACCACGGCTCTTTCTGAGAAAAAGCAAGCACGGAGGACGAGAACCGCTTTTGTCCTGCGTAGCGTTCCGGGCAGCGGGTAGAACCAGGCAGAGAATTCCCGGCTAGCAGCTTCCCTGTGGCGGGGAAGTGCAAACGTACACGTTTTCGGCCGAAAACGCGTTTTCCGGCGAAAACGCACACCACGGCTCTTTCTGAGAAAAAGCAAGCACGGAGGACGAGAACCGCTTTTGCCCTGCGTAGCGTTCCGGGCAGCGGGTAGAACCAGGCAGAGAATTCCCGTCTAGCAGCTTCCCTGTGGCGGGGAAGTGCAAACGTACACGTTTTCGGCCGAAAACGCGTTTTCCGGCGAAAACGCACACCACGGCTCTTTCTGAGAAAAAGCAAGCACGGAGGACGAGAACCGCTTTTGCCCTGCGTAGCGTTCCGGGCAGCGGGTAGAACCAGGCAGAGAATTCCCGGCTAGCAGCTTCCCTGTGGCGGGGAAGTGCAAACGTACACGTTTTCGGCCGAAAACGCGTTTTCCGGCGAAAACGCACACCACGGCTCTTTCTGAGAAAAAGCAAGCACGGAGGACGAGAACCGCTTTTGCCCTGCGTAGCGTTCCGGGCAGCGGGTAGAACCAGGCAGAGAATTCCCGGCTAGCAGCTTCCCTGTGGCGGGGAAGTGCAAACGTACACGTTTTCGGCCGAAAACGCGTTTTCCGGCGAAAACGCACACCACGGCTCTTTCTGAGAAAAAGCAAGCACGGAGGACGAGAACCGCTTTTGCCCTGCGTAGCGTTCCGGGCAGCGGGTAGAACCAGGCAGAGAATTCCCGGCTAGCAGCTTCCCTGTGGCGGGGAAGTGCAAACGTACACGTTTTCGGCCGAAAACGCGTTTTCCGGCGAAAACGCACACCACGGCTCTTTCTGAGAAAAAGCAAGCACGGAGGACGAGAACCGCTTTTGCCCTGCGTAGCGTTCCGGGCAGCGGGTAGAACCAGGCAGAGAATTCCCGGCTAGCAGCTTCCCTGTGGCGGGGAAGTGCAAACGTACACGTTTTCGGCCGAAAACGCGTTTTCCGGCGAAAACGCACACCACGGCTCTTTCTGAGAAAAAGCAAGCACGGAGGACGAGAACCGCTTTTGCCCTGCGTAGCGTTCCGGGCAGCGGGTAGAACCAGGCAGAGAATTCCCGGCTAGCAGCTTCCCTGTGGCGGGGAAGTGCAAACGTACACGTTTTCGGCCGAAAACGCGTTTTCCGGCGAAAACGCACACCACGGCTCTTTCTGAGAAAAAGCAAGCACGGAGGACGAGAACCGCTTTTGCCCTGCGTAGCGTTCCGGGCAGCGGGTAGAACCAGGCAGAGAATTCCCGGCTAGCAGCTTCCCTGTGGCGGGGAAGTGCAAACGTACACGTTTTCGGCCGAAAACGCGTTTTCCGGCGAAAACGCACACCACGGCTCTTTCTGAGAAAAAGCAAGCACGGAGGACGAGAACCGCTTTTGCCCTGCGTAGCGTTCCGGGCAGCGGGTAGAACCAGGCAGAGAATTCCCGGCTAGCAGCTTCCCTGTGGCGGGGAAGTGCAAACGTACACGTTTTCGGCCGAAAACGCGTTTTCCGGCGAAAACGCACACCACGGCTCTTTCTGAGAAAAAGCAAGCACGGAGGACGAGAACCGCTTTTGCCCTGCGTAGCGTTCCGGGCAGCGGGTAGAACCAGGCAGAGAATTCCCGGCTAGCAGCTTCCCTGTGGCGGGGAAGTGCAAACGTACACGTTTTCGGCCGAAAACGCGTTTTCCGGCGAAAACGCACACCACGGCTCTTTCTGAGAAAAAGCAAGCACGGAGGACGAGAACCGCTTTTGCCCTGCGTAGCGTTCCGGGCAGCGGGTAGAACCAGGCAGAGAATTCCCGGCTAGCAGCTTCCCTGTGGCGGGGAAGTGCAAACGTACACGTTTTCGGCCGAAAACGCGTTTTCCGGCGAAAACGCACACCACGGCTCTTTCTGAGAAAAAGCAAGCACGGAGGACGAGAACCGCTTTTGCCCTGCGTAGCGTTCCGGGCAGCGGGTAGAACCAGGCAGAGAATTCCCGGCTAGCAGCTTCCCTGTGGCGGGGAAGTGCAAACGTACACGTTTTCGGCCGAAAACGCGTTTTCCGGCGAAAACGCACACCACGGCTCTTTCTGAGAAAAAGCAAGCACGGAGGACGAGAACCGCTTTTGCCCTGCGTAGCGTTCCGGGCAGCGGGTAGAACCAGGCAGAGAATTCCCGGCTAGCAGCTTCCCTGTGGCGGGGAAGTGCAAACGTACACGTTTTCGGCCGAAAACGCGTTTTCCGGCGAAAACGCACACCACGGCTCTTTCTGAGAAAAAGCAAGCACGGAGGACGAGAACCGCTTTTGCCCTGCGTAGCGTTCCGGGCAGCGGGTAGAACCAGGCAGAGAATTCCCGGCTAGCAGCTTCCCTGTGGCGGGGAAGTGCAAACGTACACGTTTTCGGCCGAAAACGCGTTTTCCGGCGAAAACGCACACCACGGCTCTTTCTGAGAAAAAGCAAGCACGGAGGACGAGAACCGCTTTTGCCCTGCGTAGCGTTCCGGGCAGCGGGTAGAACCAGGCAGAGAATTCCCGGCTAGCAGCTTCCCTGTGGCGGGGAAGTGCAAACGTACACGTTTTCGGCCGAAAACGCGTTTTCCGGCGAAAACGCACACCACGGCTCTTTCTGAGAAAAAGCAAGCACGGAGGACGAGAACCGCTTTTGCCCTGCGTAGCGTTCCGGGCAGCGGGTAGAACCAGGCAGAGAATTCCCGGCTAGCAGCTTCCCTGTGGCGGGGAAGTGCAAACGTACACGTTTTCGGCCGAAAACGCGTTTTCCGGCGAAAACGCACACCACGGCTCTTTCTGAGAAAAAGCAAGCACGGAGGACGAGAACCGCTTTTGCCCTGCGTAGCGTTCCGGGCAGCGGGTAGAACCAGGCAGAGAATTCCCGGCTAGCAGCTTCCCTGTGGCGGGGAAGTGCAAACGTACACGTTTTCGGCCGAAAACGCGTTTTCCGGCGAAAACGCACACCACGGCTCTTTCTGAGAAAAAGCAAGCACGGAGGACGAGAACCGCTTTTGCCCTGCGTAGCGTTCCGGGCAGCGGGTAGAACCAGGCAGAGAATTCCCGGCTAGCAGCTTCCCTGTGGCGGGGAAGTGCAAACGTACACGTTTTCGGCCGAAAACGCGTTTTCCGGCGAAAACGCACACCACGGCTCTTTCTGAGAAAAAGCAAGCACGGAGGACGAGAACCGCTTTTGCCCTGCGTAGCGTTCCGGGCAGCGGGTAGAACCAGGCAGAGAATTCCCGGCTAGCAGCTTCCCTGTGGCGGGGAAGTGCAAACGTACACGTTTTCGGCCGAAAACGCGTTTTCCGGCGAAAACGCACACCACGGCTCTTTCTGAGAAAAAGCAAGCACGGAGGACGAGAACCGCTTTTGCCCTGCGTAGCGTTCCGGGCAGCGGGTAGAACCAGGCAGAGAATTCCCGGCTAGCAGCTTCCCTGTGGCGGGGAAGTGCAAACGTACACGTTTTCGGCCGAAAACGCGTTTTCCGGCGAAAACGCACACCACGGCTCTTTCTGAGAAAAAGCAAGCACGGAGGACGAGAACCGCTTTTGCCCTGCGTAGCGTTCCGGGCAGCGGGTAGAACCAGGCAGAGAATTCCCGGCTAGCAGCTTCCCTGTGGCGGGGAAGTGCAAACGTACACGTTTTCGGCCGAAAACGCGTTTTCCGGCGAAAACGCACACCACGGCTCTTTCTGAGAAAAAGCAAGCACGGAGGACGAGAACCGCTTTTGCCCTGCGTAGCGTTCCGGGCAGCGGGTAGAACCAGGCAGAGAATTCCCGGCTAGCAGCTTCCCTGTGGCGGGGAAGTGCAAACGTACACGTTTTCGGCCGAAAACGCGTTTTCCGGCGAAAACGCACACCACGGCTCTTTCTGAGAAAAAGCAAGCACGGAGGACGAGAACCGCTTTTGCCCTGCGTAGCGTTCCGGGCAGCGGGTAGAACCAGGCAGAGAATTCCCGGCTAGCAGCTTCCCTGTGGCGGGGAAGTGCAAACGTTTTCGGCCGAAAACGCGTTTTCCGGCGAAAACGCACACCACGGCTCTTTCTGAGAAAAAGCAAGCACGGAGGACGAGAACCGCTTTTGCCCTGCGTAGCGTTCCGGGCAGCGGGTAGAACCAGGCAGAGAATTCCCGGCTAGCAGCTTCCCTGTGGCGGGGAAGTGCAAACGTACACGTTTTCGGCCGAAAACGCGTTTTCCGGCGAAAACGCACACCACGGCTCTTTCTGAGAAAAAGCAAGCACGGAGGACGAGAACCGCTTTTGCCCTGCGTAGCGTTCCGGGCAGCGGGTAGAACCAGGCAGAGAATTCCCGGCTAGCAGCTTCCCTGTGGCGGGGAAGTGCAAACGTACACGTTTTCGGCCGAAAACGCGTTTTCCGGCGAAAACGCACACCACGGCTCTTTCTGAGAAAAAGCAAGCACGGAGGACGAGAACCGCTTTTGCCCTGCGTAGCGTTCCGGGCAGCGGGTAGAACCAGGCAGAGAATTCCCGGCTAGCAGCTTCCCTGTGGCGGGGAAGTGCAAACGTACACGTTTTCGGCCGAAAACGCGTTTTCCGGCGAAAACGCACACCACGGCTCTTTCTGAGAAAAAGCAAGCACGGAGGACGAGAACCGCTTTTGCCCTGCGTAGCGTTCCGGGCAGCGGGTAGAACCAGGCAGAGAATTCCCGGCTAGCAGCTTCCCTGTGGCGGGGAAGTGCAAACGTACACGTTTTCGGCCGAAAACGCGTTTTCCGGCGAAAACGCACACCACGGCTCTTTCTGAGAAAAAGCAAGCACGGAGGACGAGAACCGCTTTTGCCCTGCGTAGCGTTCCGGGCAGCGGGTAGAACCAGGCAGAGAATTCCCGGCTAGCAGCTTCCCTGTGGCGGGGAAGTGCAAACGTACACGTTTTCGGCCGAAAACGCGTTTTCCGGCGAAAACGCACACCACGGCTCTTTCTGAGAAAAAGCAAGCACGGAGGACGAGAACCGCTTTTGCCCTGCGTAGCGTTCCGGGCAGCGGGTAGAACCAGGCAGAGAATTCCCGGCTAGCAGCTTCCCTGTGGCGGGGAAGTGCAAACGTACACGTTTTCGGCCGAAAACGCGTTTTCCGGCGAAAACGCACACCACGGCTCTTTCTGAGAAAAAGCAAGCACGGAGGACGAGAACCGCTTTTGCCCTGCGTAGCGTTCCGGGCAGCGGGTAGAACCAGGCAGAGAATTCCCGGCTAGCAGCTTCCCTGTGGCGGGGAAGTGCAAACGTACACGTTTTCGGCCGAAAACGCGTTTTCCGGCGAAAACGCACACCACGGCTCTTTCTGAGAAAAAGCAAGCACGGAGGACGAGAACCGCTTTTGCCCTGCGTAGCGTTCCGGGCAGCGGGTAGAACCAGGCAGAGAATTCCCGGCTAGCAGCTTCCCTGTGGCGGGGAAGTGCAAACGTACACGTTTTCGGCCGAAAACGCGTTTTCCGGCGAAAACGCACACCACGGCTCTTTCTGAGAAAAAGCAAGCACGGAGGACGAGAACCGCTTTTGCCCTGCGTAGCGTTCCGGGCAGCGGGTAGAACCAGGCAGAGAATTCCCGGCTAGCAGCTTCCCTGTGGCGGGGAAGTGCAAACGTACACGTTTTCGGCCGAAAACGCGTTTTCCGGCGAAAACGCACACCACGGCTCTTTCTGAGAAAAAGCAAGCACGGAGGACGAGAACCGCTTTTGCCCTGCGTAGCGTTCCGGGCAGCGGGTAGAACCAGGCAGAGAATTCCCGGCTAGCAGCTTCCCTGTGGCGGGGAAGTGCAAACGTACACGTTTTCGGCCGAAAACGCGTTTTCCGGCGAAAACGCACACCACGGCTCTTTCTGAGAAAAAGCAAGCACGGAGGACGAGAACCGCTTTTGCCCTGCGTAGCGTTCCGGGCAGCGGGTAGAACCAGGCAGAGAATTCCCGGCTAGCAGCTTCCCTGTGGCGGGGAAGTGCAAACGTACACGTTTTCGGCCGAAAACGCGTTTTCCGGCGAAAACGCACACCACGGCTCTTTCTGAGAAAAAGCAAGCACGGAGGACGAGAACCGCTTTTGCCCTGCGTAGCGTTCCGGGCAGCGGGTAGAACCAGGCAGAGAATTCCCGGCTAGCAGCTTCCCTGTGGCGGGGAAGTGCAAACGTACACGTTTTCGGCCGAAAACGCGTTTTCCGGCGAAAACGCACACCACGGCTCTTTCTGAGAAAAAGCAAGCACGGAGGACGAGAACCGCTTTTGCCCTGCGTAGCGTTCCGGGCAGCGGGTAGAACCAGGCAGAGAATTCCCGGCTAGCAGCTTCCCTGTGGCGGGGAAGTGCAAACGTACACGTTTTCGGCCGAAAACGCGTTTTCCGGCGAAAACGCACACCACGGCTCTTTCTGAGAAAAAGCAAGCACGGAGGACGAGAACCGCTTTTGCCCTGCGTAGCGTTCCGGGCAGCGGGTAGAACCAGGCAGAGAATTCCCGGCTAGCAGCTTCCCTGTGGCGGGGAAGTGCAAACGTACACGTTTTCGGCCGAAAACGCGTTTTCCGGCGAAAACGCACACCACGGCTCTTTCTGAGAAAAAGCAAGCACGGAGGACGAGAACCGCTTTTGCCCTGCGTAGCGTTCCGGGCAGCGGGTAGAACCAGGCAGAGAATTCCCGGCTAGCAGCTTCCCTGTGGCGGGGAAGTGCAAACGTACACGTTTTCGGCCGAAAACGCGTTTTCCGGCGAAAACGCACACCACGGCTCTTTCTGAGAAAAAGCAAGCACGGAGGACGAGAACCGCTTTTGCCCTGCGTAGCGTTCCGGGCAGCGGGTAGAACCAGGCAGAGAATTCCCGGCTAGCAGCTTCCCTGTGGCGGGGAAGTGCAAACGTACACGTTTTCGGCCGAAAACGCGTTTTCCGGCGAAAACGCACACCACGGCTCTTTCTGAGAAAAAGCAAGCACGGAGGACGAGAACCGCTTTTGCCCTGCGTAGCGTTCCGGGCAGCGGGTAGAACCAGGCAGAGAATTCCCGGCTAGCAGCTTCCCTGTGGCGGGGAAGTGCAAACGTACACGTTTTCGGCCGAAAACGCGTTTTCCGGCGAAAACGCACACCACGGCTCTTTCTGAGAAAAAGCAAGCACGGAGGACGAGAACCGCTTTTGCCCTGCGTAGCGTTCCGGGCAGCGGGTAGAACCAGGCAGAGAATTCCCGGCTAGCAGCTTCCCTGTGGCGGGGAAGTGCAAACGTACACGTTTTCGGCCGAAAACGCGTTTTCCGGCGAAAACGCACACCACGGCTCTTTCTGAGAAAAAGCAAGCACGGAGGACGAGAACCGCTTTTGCCCTGCGTAGCGTTCCGGGCAGCGGGTAGAACCAGGCAGAGAATTCCCGGCTAGCAGCTTCCCTGTGGCGGGGAAGTGCAAACGTACACGTTTTCGGCCGAAAACGCGTTTTCCGGCGAAAACGCACACCACGGCTCTTTCTGAGAAAAAGCAAGCACGGAGGACGAGAACCGCTTTTGCCCTGCGTAGCGTTCCGGGCAGCGGGTAGAACCAGGCAGAGAATTCCCGGCTAGCAGCTTCCCTGTGGCGGGGAAGTGCAAACGTACACGTTTTCGGCCGAAAACGCGTTTTCCGGCGAAAACGCACACCACGGCTCTTTCTGAGAAAAAGCAAGCACGGAGGACGAGAACCGCTTTTGCCCTGCGTAGCGTTCCGGGCAGCGGGTAGAACCAGGCAGAGAATTCCCGGCTAGCAGCTTCCCTGTGGCGGGGAAGTGCAAACGTACACGTTTTCGGCCGAAAACGCGTTTTCCGGCGAAAACGCACACCACGGCTCTTTCTGAGAAAAAGCAAGCACGGAGGACGAGAACCGCTTTTGCCCTGCGTAGCGTTCCGGGCAGCGGGTAGAACCAGGCAGAGAATTCCCGGCTAGCAGCTTCCCTGTGGCGGGGAAGTGCAAACGTACACGTTTTCGGCCGAAAACGCGTTTTCCGGCGAAAACGCACACCACGGCTCTTTCTGAGAAAAAGCAAGCACGGAGGACGAGAACCGCTTTTGCCCTGCGTAGCGTTCCGGGCAGCGGGTAGAACCAGGCAGAGAATTCCCGGCTAGCAGCTTCCCTGTGGCGGGGAAGTGCAAACGTACACGTTTTCGGCCGAAAACGCGTTTTCCGGCGAAAACGCACACCACGGCTCTTTCTGAGAAAAAGCAAGCACGGAGGACGAGAACCGCTTTTGCCCTGCGTAGCGTTCCGGGCAGCGGGTAGAACCAGGCAGAGAATTCCCGGCTAGCAGCTTCCCTGTGGCGGGGAAGTGCAAACGTACACGTTTTCGGCCGAAAACGCGTTTTCCGGCGAAAACGCACACCACGGCTCTTTCTGAGAAAAAGCAAGCACGGAGGACGAGAACCGCTTTTGCCCTGCGTAGCGTTCCGGGCAGCGGGTAGAACCAGGCAGAGAATTCCCGGCTAGCAGCTTCCCTGTGGCGGGGAAGTGCAAACGTACACGTTTTCGGCCGAAAACGCGTTTTCCGGCGAAAACGCACACCACGGCTCTTTCTGAGAAAAAGCAAGCACGGAGGACGAGAACCGCTTTTGCCCTGCGTAGCGTTCCGGGCAGCGGGTAGAACCAGGCAGAGAATTCCCGGCTAGCAGCTTCCCTGTGGCGGGGAAGTGCAAACGTACACGTTTTCGGCCGAAAACGCGTTTTCCGGCGAAAACGCACACCACGGCTCTTTCTGAGAAAAAGCAAGCACGGAGGACGAGAACCGCTTTTGCCCTGCGTAGCGTTCCGGGCAGCGGGTAGAACCAGGCAGAGAATTCCCGGCTAGCAGCTTCCCTGTGGCGGGGAAGTGCAAACGTACACGTTTTCGGCCGAAAACGCGTTTTCCGGCGAAAACGCACACCACGGCTCTTTCTGAGAAAAAGCAAGCACGGAGGACGAGAACCGCTTTTGCCCTGCGTAGCGTTCCGGGCAGCGGGTAGAACCAGGCAGAGAATTCCCGGCTAGCAGCTTCCCTGTGGCGGGGAAGTGCAAACGTACACGTTTTCGGCCGAAAACGCGTTTTCCGGCGAAAACGCACACCACGGCTCTTTCTGAGAAAAAGCAAGCACGGAGGACGAGAACCGCTTTTGCCCTGCGTAGCGTTCCGGGCAGCGGGTAGAACCAGGCAGAGAATTCCCGGCTAGCAGCTTCCCTGTGGCGGGGAAGTGCAAACGTACACGTTTTCGGCCGAAAACGCGTTTTCCGGCGAAAACGCACACCACGGCTCTTTCTGAGAAAAAGCAAGCACGGAGGACGAGAACCGCTTTTGCCCTGCGTAGCGTTCCGGGCAGCGGGTAGAACCAGGCAGAGAATTCCCGGCTAGCAGCTTCCCTGTGGCGGGGAAGTGCAAACGTACACGTTTTCGGCCGAAAACGCGTTTTCCGGCGAAAACGCACACCACGGCTCTTTCTGAGAAAAAGCAAGCACGGAGGACGAGAACCGCTTTTGCCCTGCGTAGCGTTCCGGGCAGCGGGTAGAACCAGGCAGAGAATTCCCGGCTAGCAGCTTCCCTGTGGCGGGGAAGTGCAAACGTACACGTTTTCGGCCGAAAACGCGTTTTCCGGCGAAAACGCACACCACGGCTCTTTCTGAGAAAAAGCAAGCACGGAGGACGAGAACCGCTTTTGCCCTGCGTAGCGTTCCGGGCAGCGGGTAGAACCAGGCAGAGAATTCCCGGCTAGCAGCTTCCCTGTGGCGGGGAAGTGCAAACGTACACGTTTTCGGCCGAAAACGCGTTTTCCGGCGAAAACGCACACCACGGCTCTTTCTGAGAAAAAGCAAGCACGGAGGACGAGAACCGCTTTTGCCCTGCGTAGCGTTCCGGGCAGCGGGTAGAACCAGGCAGAGAATTCCCGGCTAGCAGCTTCCCTGTGGCGGGGAAGTGCAAACGTACACGTTTTCGGCCGAAAACGCGTTTTCCGGCGAAAACGCACACCACGGCTCTTTCTGAGAAAAAGCAAGCACGGAGGACGAGAACCGCTTTTGCCCTGCGTAGCGTTCCGGGCAGCGGGTAGAACCAGGCAGAGAATTCCCGGCTAGCAGCTTCCCTGTGGCGGGGAAGTGCAAACGTACACGTTTTCGGCCGAAAACGCGTTTTCCGGCGAAAACGCACACCACGGCTCTTTCTGAGAAAAAGCAAGCACGGAGGACGAGAACCGCTTTTGCCCTGCGTAGCGTTCCGGGCAGCGGGTAGAACCAGGCAGAGAATTCCCGGCTAGCAGCTTCCCTGTGGCGGGGAAGTGCAAACGTACACGTTTTCGGCCGAAAACGCGTTTTCCGGCGAAAACGCACACCACGGCTCTTTCTGAGAAAAAGCAAGCACGGAGGACGAGAACCGCTTTTGCCCTGCGTAGCGTTCCGGGCAGCGGGTAGAACCAGGCAGAGAATTCCCGGCTAGCAGCTTCCCTGTGGCGGGGAAGTGCAAACGTACACGTTTTCGGCCGAAAACGCGTTTTCCGGCGAAAAGGCACACCACGGCTCTTTCTGAGAAAAAGCAAGCACGGAGGACGAGAACCGCTTTTGCCCTGCGTAGCGTTCCGGGCAGCGGGTAGAAGCAGGCGGAGAATTCCCGGCTAGCAGCCTCCCTGTGGCGGGGAAGTGCAAACGTACACGTTTTCGGCCGAAAACGCGTTTTCCGGCGAAAAGGCACACCACGGCTCTTTCTGAGAAAAAGCAAGCACGGAGGACGAGAACCGCTTTTGCCCTGCGTAGCGTTCCGGGCAGCGGGTAGAACCAGGCAGAGAATTCCCGGCTAGCAGCTTCCCTGTGGCGGGGAAGTGCAAACGTACACGTTTTCGGCCGAAAACGCGTTTTCCGGCGAAAACGCACACCACGGCTCTTTCTGAGAAAAAGCAAGCACGGAGGACGAGAACCGCTTTTGCCCTGCGTAGCGTTCCGGGCAGCGGGTAGAACCAGGCAGAGAATTCCCGGCTAGCAGCTTCCCTGTGGCGGGGAAGTGCAAACGTACACGTTTTCGGCCGAAAACGCGTTTTCCGGCGAAAACGCACACCACGGCTCTTTCTGAGAAAAAGCAAGCACGGAGGACGAGAACCGCTTTTGCCCTGCGTAGCGTTCCGGGCAGCGGGTAGAACCAGTCAGAGAATTCCCGGCTAGCAGCTTCCCTGTGGCGGGGAAGTGCAAACGTACACGTTTTCGGCCGAAAACGCGTTTTCCGGCGAAAACGCACACCACGGCTCTTTCTGAGAAAAAGCAAGCACGGAGGACGAGAACCGCTTTTGCCCTGCGTAGCGTTCCGGGCAGCGGGTAGAAGCAGGCAGAGAATTCCCGGCTAGCAGCTTCCCTGTGGCGGGGAAGTGCAAACGTACACGTTTTCGGCCGAAAACGCGTTTTCCGGCGAAAACGCACACCACGGCTCTTTCTGAGAAAAAGCAAGCACGGAGGACGAGAACCGCTTTTGCCCTGCGTAGCGTTCCGGGGCGGGTAGAACCAGGCAGAGAATTCCCGGCTAGCAGCTTCCCTGTGGCGGGGAAGTGCAAACGTACACGTTTTCGGCCGAAAACGCGTTTTCCGGCGAAAACGCACACCACGGCTCTTTCTGAGAAAAAGCAAGCACGGAGGACGAGAACCGCTTTTGCCCTGCGTAGCGTTCCGGGCAGCGGGTAGAACCAGGCAGAGAATTCCCGGCTAGCAGCTTCCCTGTGGCGGGGAAGTGCAAACGTACACGTTTTCGGCCGAAAACGCGTTTTCCGGCGAAAACGCACACCACGGCTCTTTCTGAGAAAAAGCAAGCACGGAGGACGAGAACCGCTTTTGCCCTGCGTAGCGTTCCGGGCAGCGGGTAGAACCAGGCAGAGAATTCCCGGCTAGCAGCTTCCCTGTGGCGGGGAAGTGCAAACGTACACGTTTTCGGCCGAAAACGCGTTTTCCGGCGAAAACGCACACCACGGCTCTTTCTGAGAAAAAGCAAGCACGGAGGACGAGAACCGCTTTTGCCCTGCGTAGCGTTCCGGGCAGCGGGTAGAACCAGGCAGAGAATTCCCGGCTAGCAGCTTCCCTGTGGCGGGGAAGTGCAAACGTACACGTTTTCGGCCGAAAACGCGTTTTCCGGCGAAAACGCACACCACGGCTCTTTCTGAGAAAAAGCAAGCACGGAGGACGAGAACCGCTTTTGCCCTGCGTAGCGTTCCGGGCAGCGGGTAGAACCAGGCAGAGAATTCCCGGCTAGCAGCTTCCCTGTGGCGGGGAAGTGCAAACGTACACGTTTTCGGCCGAAAACGCGTTTTCCGGCGAAAACGCACACCACGGCTCTTTCTGAGAAAAAGCAAGCACGGAGGACGAGAACCGCTTTTGCCCTGCGTAGCGTTCCGGGCAGCGGGTAGAACCAGGCAGAGAATTCCCGGCTAGCAGCTTCCCTGTGGCGGGGAAGTGCAAACGTACACGTTTTCGGCCGAAAACGCGTTTTCCGGCGAAAACGCACACCACGGCTCTTTCTGAGAAAAAGCAAGCACGGAGGACGAGAACCGCTTTTGCCCTGCGTAGCGTTCCGGGCAGCGGGTAGAACCAGGCAGAGAATTCCCGGCTAGCAGCTTCCCTGTGGCGGGGAAGTGCAAACGTACACGTTTTCGGCCGAAAACGCGTTTTCCGGCGAAAACGCACACCACGGCTCTTTCTGAGAAAAAGCAAGCACGGAGGACGAGAACCGCTTTTGCCCTGCGTAGCGTTCCGGGCAGCGGGTAGAACCAGGCAGAGAATTCCCGGCTAGCAGCTTCCCTGTGGCGGGGAAGTGCAAACGTACACGTTTTCGGCCGAAAACGCGTTTTCCGGCGAAAACGCACACCACGGCTCTTTCTGAGAAAAAGCAAGCACGGAGGACGAGAACCGCTTTTGCCCTGCGTAGCGTTCCGGGCAGCGGGTAGAACCAGGCAGAGAATTCCCGGCTAGCAGCTTCCCTGTGGCGGGGAAGTGCAAACGTACACGTTTTCGGCCGAAAACGCGTTTTCCGGCGAAAACGCACACCACGGCTCTTTCTGAGAAAAAGCAAGCACGGAGGACGAGAACCGCTTTTGCCCTGCGTAGCGTTCCGGGCAGCGGGTAGAACCAGGCAGAGAATTCCCGGCTAGCAGCTTCCCTGTGGCGGGGAAGTGCAAACGTACACGTTTTCGGCCGAAAACGCGTTTTCCGGCGAAAACGCACACCACGGCTCTTTCTGAGAAAAAGCAAGCACGGAGGACGAGAACCGCTTTTGCCCTGCGTAGCGTTCCGGGCAGCGGGTAGAACCAGGCAGAGAATTCCCGGCTAGCAGCTTCCCTGTGGCGGGGAAGTGCAAACGTACACGTTTTCGGCCGAAAACGCGTTTTCCGGCGAAAACGCACACCACGGCTCTTTCTGAGAAAAAGCAAGCACGGAGGACGAGAACCGCTTTTGCCCTGCGTAGCGTTCCGGGCAGCGGGTAGAACCAGGCAGAGAATTCCCGGCTAGCAGCTTCCCTGTGGCGGGGAAGTGCAAACGTACACGTTTTCGGCCGAAAACGCGTTTTCCGGCGAAAACGCACACCACGGCTCTTTCTGAGAAAAAGCAAGCACGGAGGACGAGAACCGCTTTTGCCCTGCGTAGCGTTCCGGGCAGCGGGTAGAACCAGGCAGAGAATTCCCGGCTAGCAGCTTCCCTGTGGCGGGGAAGTGCAAACGTACACGTTTTCGGCCGAAAACGCGTTTTCCGGCGAAAACGCACACCACGGCTCTTTCTGAGAAAAAGCAAGCACGGAGGACGAGAACCGCTTTTGCCCTGCGTAGCGTTCCGGGCAGCGGGTAGAACCAGGCAGAGAATTCCCGGCTAGCAGCTTCCCTGTGGCGGGGAAGTGCAAACGTACACGTTTTCGGCCGAAAACGCGTTTTCCGGCGAAAACGCACACCACGGCTCTTTCTGAGAAAAAGCAAGCACGGAGGACGAGAACCGCTTTTGCCCTGCGTAGCGTTCCGGGCAGCGGGTAGAACCAGGCAGAGAATTCCCGGCTAGCAGCTTCCCTGTGGCGGGGAAGTGCAAACGTACACGTTTTCGGCCGAAAACGCGTTTTCCGGCGAAAACGCACACCACGGCTCTTTCTGAGAAAAAGCAAGCACGGAGGACGAGAACCGCTTTTGCCCTGCGTAGCGTTCCGGGCAGCGGGTAGAACCAGGCAGAGAATTCCCGGCTAGCAGCTTCCCTGTGGCGGGGAAGTGCAAACGTACACGTTTTCGGCCGAAAACGCGTTTTCCGGCGAAAACGCACACCACGGCTCTTTCTGAGAAAAAGCAAGCACGGAGGACGAGAACCGCTTTTGCCCTGCGTAGCGTTCCGGGCAGCGGGTAGAACCAGGCAGAGAATTCCCGGCTAGCAGCTTCCCTGTGGCGGGGAAGTGCAAACGTACACGTTTTCGGCCGAAAACGCGTTTTCCGGCGAAAACGCACACCACGGCTCTTTCTGAGAAAAAGCAAGCACGGAGGACGAGAACCGCTTTTGCCCTGCGTAGCGTTCCGGGCAGCGGGTAGAACCAGGCAGAGAATTCCCGGCTAGCAGCTTCCCTGTGGCGGGGAAGTGCAAACGTACACGTTTTCGGCCGAAAACGCGTTTTCCGGCGAAAACGCACACCACGGCTCTTTCTGAGAAAAAGCAAGCACGGAGGACGAGAACCGCTTTTGCCCTGCGTAGCGTTCCGGGCAGCGGGTAGAACCAGGCAGAGAATTCCCGGCTAGCAGCTTCCCTGTGGCGGGGAAGTGCAAACGTACACGTTTTCGGCCGAAAACGCGTTTTCCGGCGAAAACGCACACCACGGCTCTTTCTGAGAAAAAGCAAGCACGGAGGACGAGAACCGCTTTTGCCCTGCGTAGCGTTCCGGGCAGCGGGTAGAACCAGGCAGAGAATTCCCGGCTAGCAGCTTCCCTGTGGCGGGGAAGTGCAAACGTACACGTTTTCGGCCGAAAACGCGTTTTCCGGCGAAAACGCACACCACGGCTCTTTCTGAGAAAAAGCAAGCACGGAGGACGAGAACCGCTTTTGCCCTGCGTAGCGTTCCGGGCAGCGGGTAGAACCAGGCAGAGAATTCCCGGCTAGCAGCTTCCCTGTGGCGGGGAAGTGCAAACGTACACGTTTTCGGCCGAAAACGCGTTTTCCGGCGAAAACGCACACCACGGCTCTTTCTGAGAAAAAGCAAGCACGGAGGACGAGAACCGCTTTTGCCCTGCGTAGCGTTCCGGGCAGCGGGTAGAACCAGGCAGAGAATTCCCGGCTAGCAGCTTCCCTGTGGCGGGGAAGTGCAAACGTACACGTTTTCGGCCGAAAACGCGTTTTCCGGCGAAAACGCACACCACGGCTCTTTCTGAGAAAAAGCAAGCACGGAGGACGAGAACCGCTTTTGCCCTGCGTAGCGTTCCGGGCAGCGGGTAGAACCAGGCAGAGAATTCCCGGCTAGCAGCTTCCCTGTGGCGGGGAAGTGCAAACGTACACGTTTTCGGCCGAAAACGCGTTTTCCGGCGAAAACGCACACCACGGCTCTTTCTGAGAAAAAGCAAGCACGGAGGACGAGAACCGCTTTTGCCCTGCGTAGCGTTCCGGGCAGCGGGTAGAACCAGGCAGAGAATTCCCGGCTAGCAGCTTCCCTGTGGCGGGGAAGTGCAAACGTACACGTTTTCGGCCGAAAACGCGTTTTCCGGCGAAAACGCACACCACGGCTCTTTCTGAGAAAAAGCAAGCACGGAGGACGAGAACCGCTTTTGCCCTGCGTAGCGTTCCGGGCAGCGGGTAGAACCAGGCAGAGAATTCCCGGCTAGCAGCTTCCCTGTGGCGGGGAAGTGCAAACGTACACGTTTTCGGCCGAAAACGCGTTTTCCGGCGAAAACGCACACCACGGCTCTTTCTGAGAAAAAGCAAGCACGGAGGACGAGAACCGCTTTTGCCCTGCGTAGCGTTCCGGGCAGCGGGTAGAACCAGGCAGAGAATTCCCGGCTAGCAGCTTCCCTGTGGCGGGGAAGTGCAAACGTACACGTTTTCGGCCGAAAACGCGTTTTCCGGCGAAAACGCACACCACGGCTCTTTCTGAGAAAAAGCAAGCACGGAGGACGAGAACCGCTTTTGCCCTGCGTAGCGTTCCGGGCAGCGGGTAGAACCAGGCAGAGAATTCCCGGCTAGCAGCTTCCCTGTGGCGGGGAAGTGCAAACGTACACGTTTTCGGCCGAAAACGCGTTTTCCGGCGAAAACGCACACCACGGCTCTTTCTGAGAAAAAGCAAGCACGGAGGACGAGAACCGCTTTTGCCCTGCGTAGCGTTCCGGGCAGCGGGTAGAACCAGGCAGAGAATTCCCGGCTAGCAGCTTCCCTGTGGCGGGGAAGTGCAAACGTACACGTTTTCGGCCGAAAACGCGTTTTCCGGCGAAAACGCACACCACGGCTCTTTCTGAGAAAAAGCAAGCACGGAGGACGAGAACCGCTTTTGCCCTGCGTAGCGTTCCGGGCAGCGGGTAGAACCAGGCAGAGAATTCCCGGCTAGCAGCTTCCCTGTGGCGGGGAAGTGCAAACGTACACGTTTTCGGCCGAAAACGCGTTTTCCGGCGAAAACGCACACCACGGCTCTTTCTGAGAAAAAGCAAGCACGGAGGACGAGAACCGCTTTTGCCCTGCGTAGCGTTCCGGGCAGCGGGTAGAACCAGGCAGAGAATTCCCGGCTAGCAGCTTCCCTGTGGCGGGGAAGTGCAAACGTACACGTTTTCGGCCGAAAACGCGTTTTCCGGCGAAAACGCACACCACGGCTCTTTCTGAGAAAAAGCAAGCACGGAGGACGAGAACCGCTTTTGCCCTGCGTAGCGTTCCGGGCAGCGGGTAGAACCAGGCAGAGAATTCCCGGCTAGCAGCTTCCCTGTGGCGGGGAAGTGCAAACGTACACGTTTTCGGCCGAAAACGCGTTTTCCGGCGAAAACGCACACCACGGCTCTTTCTGAGAAAAAGCAAGCACGGAGGACGAGAACCGCTTTTGCCCTGCGTAGCGTTCCGGGCAGCGGGTAGAACCAGGCAGAGAATTCCCGGCTAGCAGCTTCCCTGTGGCGGGGAAGTGCAAACGTACACGTTTTCGGCCGAAAACGCGTTTTCCGGCGAAAACGCACACCACGGCTCTTTCTGAGAAAAAGCAAGCACGGAGGACGAGAACCGCTTTTGCCCTGCGTAGCGTTCCGGGCAGCGGGTAGAACCAGGCAGAGAATTCCCGGCTAGCAGCTTCCCTGTGGCGGGGAAGTGCAAACGTACACGTTTTCGGCCGAAAACGCGTTTTCCGGCGAAAACGCACACCACGGCTCTTTCTGAGAAAAAGCAAGCACGGAGGACGAGAACCGCTTTTGCCCTGCGTAGCGTTCCGGGCAGCGGGTAGAACCAGGCAGAGAATTCCCGGCTAGCAGCTTCCCTGTGGCGGGGAAGTGCAAACGTACACGTTTTCGGCCGAAAACGCGTTTTCCGGCGAAAACGCACACCACGGCTCTTTCTGAGAAAAAGCAAGCACGGAGGACGAGAACCGCTTTTGCCCTGCGTAGCGTTCCGGGCAGCGGGTAGAACCAGGCAGAGAATTCCCGGCTAGCAGCTTCCCTGTGGCGGGGAAGTGCAAACGTACACGTTTTCGGCCGAAAACGCGTTTTCCGGCGAAAACGCACACCACGGCTCTTTCTGAGAAAAAGCAAGCACGGAGGACGAGAACCGCTTTTGCCCTGCGTAGCGTTCCGGGCAGCGGGTAGAACCAGGCAGAGAATTCCCGGCTAGCAGCTTCCCTGTGGCGGGGAAGTGCAAACGTACACGTTTTCGGCCGAAAACGCGTTTTCCGGCGAAAACGCACACCACGGCTCTTTCTGAGAAAAAGCAAGCACGGAGGACGAGAACCGCTTTTGCCCTGCGTAGCGTTCCGGGCAGCGGGTAGAACCAGGCAGAGAATTCCCGGCTAGCAGCTTCCCTGTGGCGGGGAAGTGCAAACGTACACGTTTTCGGCCGAAAACGCGTTTTCCGGCGAAAACGCACACCACGGCTCTTTCTGAGAAAAAGCAAGCACGGAGGACGAGAACCGCTTTTGCCCTGCGTAGCGTTCCGGGCAGCGGGTAGAACCAGGCAGAGAATTCCCGGCTAGCAGCTTCCCTGTGGCGGGGAAGTGCAAACGTACACGTTTTCGGCCGAAAACGCGTTTTCCGGCGAAAACGCACACCACGGCTCTTTCTGAGAAAAAGCAAGCACGGAGGACGAGAACCGCTTTTGCCCTGCGTAGCGTTCCGGGCAGCGGGTAGAACCAGGCAGAGAATTCCCGGCTAGCAGCTTCCCTGTGGCGGGGAAGTGCAAACGTACACGTTTTCGGCCGAAAACGCGTTTTCCGGCGAAAACGCACACCACGGCTCTTTCTGAGAAAAAGCAAGCACGGAGGACGAGAACCGCTTTTGCCCTGCGTAGCGTTCCGGGCAGCGGGTAGAACCAGGCAGAGAATTCCCGGCTAGCAGCTTCCCTGTGGCGGGGAAGTGCAAACGTACACGTTTTCGGCCGAAAACGCGTTTTCCGGCGAAAACGCACACCACGGCTCTTTCTGAGAAAAAGCAAGCACGGAGGACGAGAACCGCTTTTGCCCTGCGTAGCGTTCCGGGCAGCGGGTAGAACCAGGCAGAGAATTCCCGGCTAGCAGCTTCCCTGTGGCGGGGAAGTGCAAACGTACACGTTTTCGGCCGAAAACGCGTTTTCCGGCGAAAACGCACACCACGGCTCTTTCTGAGAAAAAGCAAGCACGGAGGACGAGAACCGCTTTTGCCCTGCGTAGCGTTCCGGGCAGCGGGTAGAACCAGGCAGAGAATTCCCGGCTAGCAGCTTCCCTGTGGCGGGGAAGTGCAAACGTACACGTTTTCGGCCGAAAACGCGTTTTCCGGCGAAAACGCACACCACGGCTCTTTCTGAGAAAAAGCAAGCACGGAGGACGAGAACCGCTTTTGCCCTGCGTAGCGTTCCGGGCAGCGGGTAGAACCAGGCAGAGAATTCCCGGCTAGCAGCTTCCCTGTGGCGGGGAAGTGCAAACGTACACGTTTTCGGCCGAAAACGCGTTTTCCGGCGAAAACGCACACCACGGCTCTTTCTGAGAAAAAGCAAGCACGGAGGACGAGAACCGCTTTTGCCCTGCGTAGCGTTCCGGGCAGCGGGTAGAACCAGGCAGAGAATTCCCGGCTAGCAGCTTCCCTGTGGCGGGGAAGTGCAAACGTACACGTTTTCGGCCGAAAACGCGTTTTCCGGCGAAAACGCACACCACGGCTCTTTCTGAGAAAAAGCAAGCACGGAGGACGAGAACCGCTTTTGCCCTGCGTAGCGTTCCGGGCAGCGGGTAGAACCAGGCAGAGAATTCCCGGCTAGCAGCTTCCCTGTGGCGGGGAAGTGCAAACGTACACGTTTTCGGCCGAAAACGCGTTTTCCGGCGAAAACGCACACCACGGCTCTTTCTGAGAAAAAGCAAGCACGGAGGACGAGAACCGCTTTTGCCCTGCGTAGCGTTCCGGGCAGCGGGTAGAACCAGGCAGAGAATTCCCGGCTAGCAGCTTCCCTGTGGCGGGGAAGTGCAAACGTACACGTTTTCGGCCGAAAACGCGTTTTCCGGCGAAAACGCACACCACGGCTCTTTCTGAGAAAAAGCAAGCACGGAGGACGAGAACCGCTTTTGCCCTGCGTAGCGTTCCGGGCAGCGGGTAGAACCAGGCAGAGAATTCCCGGCTAGCAGCTTCCCTGTGGCGGGGAAGTGCAAACGTACACGTTTTCGGCCGAAAACGCGTTTTCCGGCGAAAACGCACACCACGGCTCTTTCTGAGAAAAAGCAAGCACGGAGGACGAGAACCGCTTTTGCCCTGCGTAGCGTTCCGGGCAGCGGGTAGAACCAGGCAGAGAATTCCCGGCTAGCAGCTTCCCTGTGGCGGGGAAGTGCAAACGTACACGTTTTCGGCCGAAAACGCGTTTTCCGGCGAAAACGCACACCACGGCTCTTTCTGAGAAAAAGCAAGCACGGAGGACGAGAACCGCTTTTGCCCTGCGTAGCGTTCCGGGCAGCGGGTAGAACCAGGCAGAGAATTCCCGGCTAGCAGCTTCCCTGTGGCGGGGAAGTGCAAACGTACACGTTTTCGGCCGAAAACGCGTTTTCCGGCGAAAACGCACACCACGGCTCTTTCTGAGAAAAAGCAAGCACGGAGGACGAGAACCGCTTTTGCCCTGCGTAGCGTTCCGGGCAGCGGGTAGAACCAGGCAGAGAATTCCCGGCTAGCAGCTTCCCTGTGGCGGGGAAGTGCAAACGTACACGTTTTCGGCCGAAAACGCGTTTTCCGGCGAAAACGCACACCACGGCTCTTTCTGAGAAAAAGCAAGCACGGAGGACGAGAACCGCTTTTGCCCTGCGTAGCGTTCCGGGCAGCGGGTAGAACCAGGCAGAGAATTCCCGGCTAGCAGCTTCCCTGTGGCGGGGAAGTGCAAACGTACACGTTTTCGGCCGAAAACGCGTTTTCCGGCGAAAACGCACACCACGGCTCTTTCTGAGAAAAAGCAAGCACGGAGGACGAGAACCGCTTTTGCCCTGCGTAGCGTTCCGGGCAGCGGGTAGAACCAGGCAGAGAATTCCCGGCTAGCAGCTTCCCTGTGGCGGGGAAGTGCAAACGTACACGTTTTCGGCCGAAAACGCGTTTTCCGGCGAAAACGCACACCACGGCTCTTTCTGAGAAAAAGCAAGCACGGAGGACGAGAACCGCTTTTGCCCTGCGTAGCGTTCCGGGCAGCGGGTAGAACCAGGCAGAGAATTCCCGGCTAGCAGCTTCCCTGTGGCGGGGAAGTGCAAACGTACACGTTTTCGGCCGAAAACGCGTTTTCCGGCGAAAACGCACACCACGGCTCTTTCTGAGAAAAAGCAAGCACGGAGGACGAGAACCGCTTTTGCCCTGCGTAGCGTTCCGGGCAGCGGGTAGAACCAGGCAGAGAATTCCCGGCTAGCAGCTTCCCTGTGGCGGGGAAGTGCAATCGTACACGTTTTCGGCCGAAAACGCGTTTTCCGGCGAAAACGCACACCACGGCTCTTTCTGAGAAAAAGCAAGCACGGAGGACGAGAACCGCTTTTGCCCTGCGTAGCGTTCCGGGCAGCGGGTAGAACCAGGCAGAGAATTCCCGGCTAGCAGCTTCCCTGTGGCGGGGAAGTGCAAACGTACACGTTTTCGGCCGAAAACGCGTTTTCCGGCGAAAACGCACACCACGGCTCTTTCTGAGAAAAAGCAAGCACGGAGGACGAGAACCGCTTTTGCCCTGCGTAGCGTTCCGGGCAGCGGGTAGAACCAGGCAGAGAATTCCCGGCTAGCAGCTTCCCTGTGGCGGGGAAGTGCAAACGTACACGTTTTCGGCCGAAAACGCGTTTTCCGGCGAAAACGCACACCACGGCTCTTTCTGAGAAAAAGCAAGCACGGAGGACGAGAACCGCTTTTGCCCTGCGTAGCGTTCCGGGCAGCGGGTAGAACCAGGCAGAGAATTCCCGGCTAGCAGCTTCCCTGTGGCGGGGAAGTGCAAACGTACACGTTTTCGGCCGAAAACGCGTTTTCCGGCGAAAACGCACACCACGGCTCTTTCTGAGAAAAAGCAAGCACGGAGGACGAGAACCGCTTTTGCCCTGCGTAGCGTTCCGGGCAGCGGGTAGAACCAGGCAGAGAATTCCCGGCTAGCAGCTTCCCTGTGGCGGGGAAGTGCAAACGTACACGTTTTCGGCCGAAAACGCGTTTTCCGGCGAAAACGCACACCACGGCTCTTTCTGAGAAAAAGCAAGCACGGAGGACGAGAACCGCTTTTGCCCTGCGTAGCGTTCCGGGCAGCGGGTAGAACCAGGCAGAGAATTCCCGGCTAGCAGCTTCCCTGTGGCGGGGAAGTGCAAACGTACACGTTTTCGGCCGAAAACGCGTTTTCCGGCGAAAACGCACACCACGGCTCTTTCTGAGAAAAAGCAAGCACGGAGGACGAGAACCGCTTTTGCCCTGCGTAGCGTTCCGGGCAGCGGGTAGAACCAGGCAGAGAATTCCCGGCTAGCAGCTTCCCTGTGGCGGGGAAGTGCAAACGTACACGTTTTCGGCCGAAAACGCGTTTTCCGGCGAAAACGCACACCACGGCTCTTTCTGAGAAAAAGCAAGCACGGAGGACGAGAACCGCTTTTGCCCTGCGTAGCGTTCCGGGCAGCGGGTAGAACCAGGCAGAGAATTCCCGGCTAGCAGCTTCCCTGTGGCGGGGAAGTGCAAACGTACACGTTTTCGGCCGAAAACGCGTTTTCCGGCGAAAACGCACACCACGGCTCTTTCTGAGAAAAAGCAAGCACGGAGGACGAGAACCGCTTTTGCCCTGCGTAGCGTTCCGGGCAGCGGGTAGAACCAGGCAGAGAATTCCCGGCTAGCAGCTTCCCTGTGGCGGGGAAGTGCAAACGTACACGTTTTCGGCCGAAAACGCGTTTTCCGGCGAAAACGCACACCACGGCTCTTTCTGAGAAAAAGCAAGCACGGAGGACGAGAACCGCTTTTGCCCTGCGTAGCGTTCCGGGCAGCGGGTAGAACCAGGCAGAGAATTCCCGGCTAGCAGCTTCCCTGTGGCGGGGAAGTGCAAACGTACACGTTTTCGGCCGAAAACGCGTTTTCCGGCGAAAACGCACACCACGGCTCTTTCTGAGAAAAAGCAAGCACGGAGGACGAGAACCGCTTTTGCCCTGCGTAGCGTTCCGGGCAGCGGGTAGAACCAGGCAGAGAATTCCCGGCTAGCAGCTTCCCTGTGGCGGGGAAGTGCAAACGTACACGTTTTCGGCCGAAAACGCGTTTTCCGGCGAAAACGCACACCACGGCTCTTTCTGAGAAAAAGCAAGCACGGAGGACGAGAACCGCTTTTGCCCTGCGTAGCGTTCCGGGCAGCGGGTAGAACCAGGCAGAGAATTCCCGGCTAGCAGCTTCCCTGTGGCGGGGAAGTGCAAACGTACACGTTTTCGGCCGAAAACGCGTTTTCCGGCGAAAACGCACACCACGGCTCTTTCTGAGAAAAAGCAAGCACGGAGGACGAGAACCGCTTTTGCCCTGCGTAGCGTTCCGGGCAGCGGGTAGAACCAGGCAGAGAATTCCCGGCTAGCAGCTTCCCTGTGGCGGGGAAGTGCAAACGTACACGTTTTCGGCCGAAAACGCGTTTTCCGGCGAAAACGCACACCACGGCTCTTTCTGAGAAAAAGCAAGCACGGAGGACGAGAACCGCTTTTGCCCTGCGTAGCGTTCCGGGCAGCGGGTAGAACCAGGCAGAGAATTCCCGGCTAGCAGCTTCCCTGTGGCGGGGAAGTGCAAACGTACACGTTTTCGGCCGAAAACGCGTTTTCCGGCGAAAACGCACACCACGGCTCTTTCTGAGAAAAAGCAAGCACGGAGGACGAGAACCGCTTTTGCCCTGCGTAGCGTTCCGGGCAGCGGGTAGAACCAGGCAGAGAATTCCCGGCTAGCAGCTTCCCTGTGGCGGGGAAGTGCAAACGTACACGTTTTCGGCCGAAAACGCGTTTTCCGGCGAAAACGCACACCACGGCTCTTTCTGAGAAAAAGCAAGCACGGAGGACGAGAACCGCTTTTGCCCTGCGTAGCGTTCCGGGCAGCGGGTAGAACCAGGCAGAGAATTCCCGGCTAGCAGCTTCCCTGTGGCGGGGAAGTGCAAACGTACACGTTTTCGGCCGAAAACGCGTTTTCCGGCGAAAACGCACACCACGGCTCTTTCTGAGAAAAAGCAAGCACGGAGGACGAGAACCGCTTTTGCCCTGCGTAGCGTTCCGGGCAGCGGGTAGAACCAGGCAGAGAATTCCCGGCTAGCAGCTTCCCTGTGGCGGGGAAGTGCAAACGTACACGTTTTCGGCCGAAAACGCGTTTTCCGGCGAAAACGCACACCACGGCTCTTTCTGAGAAAAAGCAAGCACGGAGGACGAGAACCGCTTTTGCCCTGCGTAGCGTTCCGGGCAGCGGGTAGAACCAGGCAGAGAATTCCCGGCTAGCAGCTTCCCTGTGGCGGGGAAGTGCAAACGTACACGTTTTCGGCCGAAAACGCGTTTTCCGGCGAAAACGCACACCACGGCTCTTTCTGAGAAAAAGCAAGCACGGAGGACGAGAACCGCTTTTGCCCTGCGTAGCGTTCCGGGCAGCGGGTAGAACCAGGCAGAGAATTCCCGGCTAGCAGCTTCCCTGTGGCGGGGAAGTGCAAACGTACACGTTTTCGGCCGAAAACGCGTTTTCCGGCGAAAACGCACACCACGGCTCTTTCTGAGAAAAAGCAAGCACGGAGGACGAGAACCGCTTTTGCCCTGCGTAGCGTTCCGGGCAGCGGGTAGAACCAGGCAGAGAATTCCCGGCTAGCAGCTTCCCTGTGGCGGGGAAGTGCAAACGTACACGTTTTCGGCCGAAAACGCGTTTTCCGGCGAAAACGCACACCACGGCTCTTTCTGAGAAAAAGCAAGCACGGAGGACGAGAACCGCTTTTGCCCTGCGTAGCGTTCCGGGCAGCGGGTAGAACCAGGCAGAGAATTCCCGGCTAGCAGCTTCCCTGTGGCGGGGAAGTGCAAACGTACACGTTTTCGGCCGAAAACGCGTTTTCCGGCGAAAACGCACACCACGGCTCTTTCTGAGAAAAAGCAAGCACGGAGGACGAGAACCGCTTTTGCCCTGCGTAGCGTTCCGGGCAGCGGGTAGAACCAGGCAGAGAATTCCCGGCTAGCAGCTTCCCTGTGGCGGGGAAGTGCAAACGTACACGTTTTCGGCCGAAAACGCGTTTTCCGGCGAAAACGCACACCACGGCTCTTTCTGAGAAAAAGCAAGCACGGAGGACGAGAACCGCTTTTGCCCTGCGTAGCGTTCCGGGCAGCGGGTAGAACCAGGCAGAGAATTCCCGGCTAGCAGCTTCCCTGTGGCGGGGAAGTGCAAACGTACACGTTTTCGGCCGAAAACGCGTTTTCCGGCGAAAACGCACACCACGGCTCTTTCTGAGAAAAAGCAAGCACGGAGGACGAGAACCGCTTTTGCCCTGCGTAGCGTTCCGGGCAGCGGGTAGAACCAGGCAGAGAATTCCCGGCTAGCAGCTTCCCTGTGGCGGGGAAGTGCAAACGTACACGTTTTCGGCCGAAAACGCGTTTTCCGGCGAAAACGCACACCACGGCTCTTTCTGAGAAAAAGCAAGCACGGAGGACGAGAACCGCTTTTGCCCTGCGTAGCGTTCCGGGCAGCGGGTAGAACCAGGCAGAGAATTCCCGGCTAGCAGCTTCCCTGTGGCGGGGAAGTGCAAACGTACACGTTTTCGGCCGAAAACGCGTTTTCCGGCGAAAACGCACACCACGGCTCTTTCTGAGAAAAAGCAAGCACGGAGGACGAGAACCGCTTTTGCCCTGCGTAGCGTTCCGGGCAGCGGGTAGAACCAGGCAGAGAATTCCCGGCTAGCAGCTTCCCTGTGGCGGGGAAGTGCAAACGTACACGTTTTCGGCCGAAAACGCGTTTTCCGGCGAAAACGCACACCACGGCTCTTTCTGAGAAAAAGCAAGCACGGAGGACGAGAACCGCTTTTGCCCTGCGTAGCGTTCCGGGCAGCGGGTAGAACCAGGCAGAGAATTCCCGGCTAGCAGCTTCCCTGTGGCGGGGAAGTGCAAACGTACACGTTTTCGGCCGAAAACGCGTTTTCCGGCGAAAACGCACACCACGGCTCTTTCTGAGAAAAAGCAAGCACGGAGGACGAGAACCGCTTTTGCCCTGCGTAGCGTTCCGGGCAGCGGGTAGAACCAGGCAGAGAATTCCCGGCTAGCAGCTTCCCTGTGGCGGGGAAGTGCAATCGTACACGTTTTCGGCCGAAAACGCGTTTTCCGGCGAAAACGCACACCACGGCTCTTTCTGAGAAAAAGCAAGCACGGAGGACGAGAACCGCTTTTGCCCTGCGTAGCGTTCCGGGCAGCGGGTAGAACCAGGCAGAGAATTCCCGGCTAGCAGCTTCCCTGTGGCGGGGAAGTGCAAACGTACACGTTTTCGGCCGAAAACGCGTTTTCCGGCGAAAACGCACACCACGGCTCTTTCTGAGAAAAAGCAAGCACGGAGGACGAGAACCGCTTTTGCCCTGCGTAGCGTTCCGGGCAGCGGGTAGAACCAGGCAGAGAATTCCCGGCTAGCAGCTTCCCTGTGGCGGGGAAGTGCAAACGTACACGTTTTCGGCCGAAAACGCGTTTTCCGGCGAAAACGCACACCACGGCTCTTTCTGAGAAAAAGCAAGCACGGAGGACGAGAACCGCTTTTGCCCTGCGTAGCGTTCCGGGCAGCGGGTAGAACCAGGCAGAGAATTCCCGGCTAGCAGCTTCCCTGTGGCGGGGAAGTGCAAACGTACACGTTTTCGGCCGAAAACGCGTTTTCCGGCGAAAACGCACACCACGGCTCTTTCTGAGAAAAAGCAAGCACGGAGGACGAGAACCGCTTTTGCCCTGCGTAGCGTTCCGGGCAGCGGGTAGAACCAGGCAGAGAATTCCCGGCTAGCAGCTTCCCTGTGGCGGGGAAGTGCAAACGTACACGTTTTCGGCCGAAAACGCGTTTTCCGGCGAAAACGCACACCACGGCTCTTTCTGAGAAAAAGCAAGCACGGAGGACGAGAACCGCTTTTGCCCTGCGTAGCGTTCCGGGCAGCGGGTAGAACCAGGCAGAGAATTCCCGGCTAGCAGCTTCCCTGTGGCGGGGAAGTGCAAACGTACACGTTTTCGGCCGAAAACGCGTTTTCCGGCGAAAACGCACACCACGGCTCTTTCTGAGAAAAAGCAAGCACGGAGGACGAGAACCGCTTTTGCCCTGCGTAGCGTTCCGGGCAGCGGGTAGAACCAGGCAGAGAATTCCCGGCTAGCAGCTTCCCTGTGGCGGGGAAGTGCAAACGTACACGTTTTCGGCCGAAAACGCGTTTTCCGGCGAAAACGCACACCACGGCTCTTTCTGAGAAAAAGCAAGCACGGAGGACGAGAACCGCTTTTGCCCTGCGTAGCGTTCCGGGCAGCGGGTAGAACCAGGCAGAGAATTCCCGGCTAGCAGCTTCCCTGTGGCGGGGAAGTGCAAACGTACACGTTTTCGGCCGAAAACGCGTTTTCCGGCGAAAACGCACACCACGGCTCTTTCTGAGAAAAAGCAAGCACGGAGGACGAGAACCGCTTTTGCCCTGCGTAGCGTTCCGGGCAGCGGGTAGAACCAGGCAGAGAATTCCCGGCTAGCAGCTTCCCTGTGGCGGGGAAGTGCAAACGTACACGTTTTCGGCCGAAAACGCGTTTTCCGGCGAAAACGCACACCACGGCTCTTTCTGAGAAAAAGCAAGCACGGAGGACGAGAACCGCTTTTGCCCTGCGTAGCGTTCCGGGCAGCGGGTAGAACCAGGCAGAGAATTCCCGGCTAGCAGCTTCCCTGTGGCGGGGAAGTGCAAACGTACACGTTTTCGGCCGAAAACGCGTTTTCCGGCGAAAACGCACACCACGGCTCTTTCTGAGAAAAAGCAAGCACGGAGGACGAGAACCGCTTTTGCCCTGCGTAGCGTTCCGGGCAGCGGGTAGAACCAGGCAGAGAATTCCCGGCTAGCAGCTTCCCTGTGGCGGGGAAGTGCAAACGTACACGTTTTCGGCCGAAAACGCGTTTTCCGGCGAAAACGCACACCACGGCTCTTTCTGAGAAAAAGCAAGCACGGAGGACGAGAACCGCTTTTGCCCTGCGTAGCGTTCCGGGCAGCGGGTAGAACCAGGCAGAGAATTCCCGGCTAGCAGCTTCCCTGTGGCGGGGAAGTGCAAACGTACACGTTTTCGGCCGAAAACGCGTTTTCCGGCGAAAACGCACACCACGGCTCTTTCTGAGAAAAAGCAAGCACGGAGGACGAGAACCGCTTTTGCCCTGCGTAGCGTTCCGGGCAGCGGGTAGAACCAGGCAGAGAATTCCCGGCTAGCAGCTTCCCTGTGGCGGGGAAGTGCAAACGTACACGTTTTCGGCCGAAAACGCGTTTTCCGGCGAAAACGCACACCACGGCTCTTTCTGAGAAAAAGCAAGCACGGAGGACGAGAACCGCTTTTGCCCTGCGTAGCGTTCCGGGCAGCGGGTAGAACCAGGCAGAGAATTCCCGGCTAGCAGCTTCCCTGTGGCGGGGAAGTGCAAACGTACACGTTTTCGGCCGAAAACGCGTTTTCCGGCGAAAACGCACACCACGGCTCTTTCTGAGAAAAAGCAAGCACGGAGGACGAGAACCGCTTTTGCCCTGCGTAGCGTTCCGGGCAGCGGGTAGAACCAGGCAGAGAATTCCCGGCTAGCAGCTTCCCTGTGGCGGGGAAGTGCAAACGTACACGTTTTCGGCCGAAAACGCGTTTTCCGGCGAAAACGCACACCACGGCTCTTTCTGAGAAAAAGCAAGCACGGAGGACGAGAACCGCTTTTGCCCTGCGTAGCGTTCCGGGCAGCGGGTAGAACCAGGCAGAGAATTCCCGGCTAGCAGCTTCCCTGTGGCGGGGAAGTGCAAACGTACACGTTTTCGGCCGAAAACGCGTTTTCCGGCGAAAACGCACACCACGGCTCTTTCTGAGAAAAAGCAAGCACGGAGGACGAGAACCGCTTTTGCCCTGCGTAGCGTTCCGGGCAGCGGGTAGAACCAGGCAGAGAATTCCCGGCTAGCAGCTTCCCTGTGGCGGGGAAGTGCAAACGTACACGTTTTCGGCCGAAAACGCGTTTTCCGGCGAAAACGCACACCACGGCTCTTTCTGAGAAAAAGCAAGCACGGAGGACGAGAACCGCTTTTGCCCTGCGTAGCGTTCCGGGCAGCGGGTAGAACCAGGCAGAGAATTCCCGGCTAGCAGCTTCCCTGTGGCGGGGAAGTGCAAACGTACACGTTTTCGGCCGAAAACGCGTTTTCCGGCGAAAACGCACACCACGGCTCTTTCTGAGAAAAAGCAAGCACGGAGGACGAGAACCGCTTTTGCCCTGCGTAGCGTTCCGGGCAGCGGGTAGAACCAGGCAGAGAATTCCCGGCTAGCAGCTTCCCTGTGGCGGGGAAGTGCAAACGTACACGTTTTCGGCCGAAAACGCGTTTTCCGGCGAAAACGCACACCACGGCTCTTTCTGAGAAAAAGCAAGCACGGAGGACGAGAACCGCTTTTGCCCTGCGTAGCGTTCCGGGCAGCGGGTAGAACCAGGCAGAGAATTCCCGGCTAGCAGCTTCCCTGTGGCGGGGAAGTGCAAACGTACACGTTTTCGGCCGAAAACGCGTTTTCCGGCGAAAACGCACACCACGGCTCTTTCTGAGAAAAAGCAAGCACGGAGGACGAGAACCGCTTTTGCCCTGCGTAGCGTTCCGGGCAGCGGGTAGAACCAGGCAGAGAATTCCCGGCTAGCAGCTTCCCTGTGGCGGGGAAGTGCAAACGTACACGTTTTCGGCCGAAAACGCGTTTTCCGGCGAAAACGCACACCACGGCTCTTTCTGAGAAAAAGCAAGCACGGAGGACGAGAACCGCTTTTGCCCTGCGTAGCGTTCCGGGCAGCGGGTAGAACCAGGCAGAGAATTCCCGGCTAGCAGCTTCCCTGTGGCGGGGAAGTGCAAACGTACACGTTTTCGGCCGAAAACGCGTTTTCCGGCGAAAACGCACACCACGGCTCTTTCTGAGAAAAAGCAAGCACGGAGGACGAGAACCGCTTTTGCCCTGCGTAGCGTTCCGGGCAGCGGGTAGAACCAGGCAGAGAATTCCCGGCTAGCAGCTTCCCTGTGGCGGGGAAGTGCAAACGTACACGTTTTCGGCCGAAAACGCGTTTTCCGGCGAAAACGCACACCACGGCTCTTTCTGAGAAAAAGCAAGCACGGAGGACGAGAACCGCTTTTGCCCTGCGTAGCGTTCCGGGCAGCGGGTAGAACCAGGCAGAGAATTCCCGGCTAGCAGCTTCCCTGTGGCGGGGAAGTGCAAACGTACACGTTTTCGGCCGAAAACGCGTTTTCCGGCGAAAACGCACACCACGGCTCTTTCTGAGAAAAAGCAAGCACGGAGGACGAGAACCGCTTTTGCCCTGCGTAGCGTTCCGGGCAGCGGGTAGAACCAGGCAGAGAATTCCCGGCTAGCAGCTTCCCTGTGGCGGGGAAGTGCAAACGTACACGTTTTCGGCCGAAAACGCGTTTTCCGGCGAAAACGCACACCACGGCTCTTTCTGAGAAAAAGCAAGCACGGAGGACGAGAACCACTTTTGCCCTGCGTAGCGTTCCGGGCAGCGGGTAGAACCAGGCAGAGAATTCCCGGCTAGCAGCTTCCCTGTGGCGGGGAAGTGCAAACGTACACGTTTTCGGCCGAAAACGCGTTTTCCGGCCAAAACGCACACCACGGCTCTTTCTGAGAAAAAGCAAGCACGGAGGACGAGAACCGCTTTTGCCCTGCGTAGCGTTCCGGGCAGCGGGTAGAACCAGGCAGAGAATTCCCGGCTAGCAGCTTCCCTGTGGCGGGGAAGTGCAAACGTACACGTTTTCGGCCGAAAACGCGTTTTCCGGCGAAAACGCACACCACGGCTCTTTCTGAGAAAAAGCAAGCACGGAGGACGAGAACCGCTTTTGCCCTGCGTAGCGTTCCGGGCAGCGGGTAGAACCAGGCAGAGAATTCCCGGCTAGCAGCTTCCCTGTGGCGGGGAAGTGCAAACGTACACGTTTTCGGCCGAAAACGCGTTTTCCGGCGAAAACGCACACCACGGCTCTTTCTGAGAAAAAGCAAGCACGGAGGACGAGAACCGCTTTTGCCCTGCGTAGCGTTCCGGGCAGCGGGTAGAACCCGGCAGAGTATTCCCGGCTAGCAGCTTCCCTGTGGCGGGGAAGTGCAAACGTACACGTTTTCGGTCGAAAACGCGTTTTCCGGCGAAATGGCACACCACGGCTCTTTCTGAGAAAAAGCAAGCACGGAGGACGAGAACCGCTTTTGCCCTGCGTAGCGTTCCGGGCAGCGGGTAGAACCAGGCAGAGAATTCCCGGCTAGCAGCTTCCCTGTGGTGGGGAAGTGCAAACGTACACGTTTTCGGCCGAAAACGCGTTTTCCGGCGAAAACGCACACCACGGCTCTTTCTGAGATAAAGCAAGCACGGAGGACGAGAACCGCTTTTGCCCTGCGTAGCGTTCCGGGCAGCGGGTAGAACCAGGCAGAGAATTCCCGGCTAGCAGCTTCCCTGTGGCGGGGAAGTGCAAACGTACACGTTTTCGGCCGAAAACGCGTTTTCCGGCTAAAACGCACACCACGGCTCTTTCTGAGAAAAAGCAAGCACGGAGGACGAGAACCGCTTTTGCCCTGCGTAGCGTTCCGGGCAGCGGGTAGAACCAGGCAGAGAATTCCCGGCTAGCAGCTTCCCTGTGGCGGGGAAGTGCAAACGTACACGTTTTCGGCCGAAAACGCGTTTTCCGGCGAAAACGCACACCACGGCTCTTTCTGAGAAAAAGCAAGCACGGAGGACGAGAACCGCTTTTGCCCTGCGTAGCGTTCCGGGCAGCGGGTAGAACCAGGCAGAGAATTCCCGGCTAGCAGCTTCCCTGTGGCGGGGAAGTGCAAACGTACACGTTTTCGGCCGAAAACGCGTTTTCCGGCGAAAACGCACACCACGGCTCTTTCTGAGAAAAAGCAAGCACGGAGGACGAGAACCGCTTTTGCCCTGCGTAGCGTTCCGGGCAGCGGGTAGAACCAGGCAGAGAATTCCCGGCTAGCAGCTTCCCTGTGGCGGGGAAGTGCAAACGTACACGTTTTCGGCCGAAAACGCGTTTTCCGGCGAAAACGCACACCACGGCTCTTTCTGAGAAAAAGCAAGCACGGAGGACGAGAACCGCTTTTGCCCTGCGTAGCGTTCCGGGCAGCGGGTAGAACCAGGCAGAGAATTCCCGGCTAGCAGCTTCCCTGTGGCGGGGAAGTGCAAACGTACACGTTTTCGGCCGAAAACGCGTTTTCCGGCGAAAACGCACACCACGGCTCTTTCTGAGAAAAAGCAAGCACGGAGGACGAGAACCGCTTTTGCCCTGCGTAGCGTTCCGGGCAGCGGGTAGAACCAGGCAGAGAATTCCCGGCTAGCAGCTTCCCTGTGGCGGGGAAGTGCAAACGTACACGTTTTCGGCCGAAAACGCGTTTTCCGGCGAAAACGCACACCACGGCTCTTTCTGAGAAAAAGCAAGCACGGAGGACGAGAACCGCTTTTGCCCTGCGTAGCGTTCCGGGCAGCGGGTAGAACCAGGCAGAGAATTCCCGGCTAGCAGCTTCCCTGTGGCGGGGAAGTGCAAACGTACACGTTTTCGGCCGAAAACGCGTTTTCCGGCGAAAACGCACACCACGGCTCTTTCTGAGAAAAAGCAAGCACGGAGGACGAGAACCGCTTTTGCCCTGCGTAGCGTTCCGGGCAGCGGGTAGAACCAGGCAGAGAATTCCCGGCTAGCAGCTTCGCGCGTTTCCGGCGGTGCAAACGTACACGTTTTCGGCCGAAAACGCGTTTTCCGGCGAAAACGCACACCACGGCTCTTTCTGAGAAAAAGCAAGCACGGAGGACGAGAACCGCTTTTGCCCTGCGTAGCGTTCCGGGCAGCGGGTAGAACCAGGCAGAGTATTCCCGGCTAGCAGCTTCCCTGTGGCGGGGAAGTGCAAACGTACACGTTTTCGGCCGAAAACGCGTTTTCCGGCGAAAACGCACACCACGGCTCTTTCTGAGAAAAAGCAAGCACGGAGGACGAGAACCGCTTTTGCCCTGCGTAGCGTTCCGGGCAGCGGGTAGAACCAGGCAGAGAATTCCCGGCTAGCAGCTTCCCTGTGGCGGGGAAGTGCAAACGTACACGTTTTCGGCCGAAAACGCGTTTTCCGGCGAAAACGCACACCACGGCTCTTTCTGAGAAAAAGCAAGCACGGAGGACGAGAACCGCTTTTGCCCTGCGTAGCGTTCCGGGCAGCGGGTAGAACCAGGCAGAGAATTCCCGGCTAGCAGCTTCCCTGTGGCGGGGAAGTGCAAACGTACACGTTTTCGGCCGAAAACGCGTTTTCCGGCGAAAACGCACACCACGGCTCTTTCTGAGAAAAAGCAAGCACGGAGGACGAGAACCGCTTTTGCCCTGCGTAGCGTTCCGGGCAGCGGGTAGAACCAGGCAGAGAATTCCCGGCTAGCAGCTTCCCTGTGGCGGGGAAGTGCAAACGTACACGTTTTCGGCCGAAAACGCGTTTTCCGGCGAAAACGCACACCACGGCTCTTTCTGAGAAAAAGCAAGCACGGAGGACGAGAACCGCTTTTGCCCTGCGTAGCGTTCCGGGCAGCGGGTAGAACCAGGCAGAGAATTCCCGGCTAGCAGCTTCCCTGTGGCGGGGAAGTGCAAACGTACACGTTTTCGGCCGAAAACGCGTTTTCCGGCGAAAACGCACACCACGGCTCTTTCTGAGAAAAAGCAAGCACGGAGGACGAGAACCGCTTTTGCCCTGCGTAGCGTTCCGGGCAGCGGGTAGAACCAGGCAGAGAATTCCCGGCTAGCAGCTTCCCTGTGGCGGGGAAGTGCAAACGTACACGTTTTCGGCCGAAAACGCGTTTTCCGGCGAAAACGCACACCACGGCTCTTTCTGAGAAAAAGCAAGCACGGAGGACGAGAACCGCTTTTGCCCTGCGTAGCGTTCCGGGCAGCGGGTAGAACCAGGCAGAGAATTCCCGGCTAGCAGCTTCCCTGTGGCGGGGAAGTGCAAACGTACACGTTTTCGGCCGAAAACGCGTTTTCCGGCGAAAACGCACACCACGGCTCTTTCTGAGAAAAAGCAAGCACGGAGGACGAGAACCGCTTTTGCCCTGCGTAGCGTTCCGGGCAGCGGGTAGAACCAGGCAGAGAATTCCCGGCTAGCAGCTTCCCTGTGGCGGGGAAGTGCAAACGTACACGTTTTCGGCCGAAAACGCGTTTTCCGGCGAAAACGCACACCACGGCTCTTTCTGAGAAAAAGCAAGCACGGAGGACGAGAACCGCTTTTGCCCTGCGTAGCGTTCCGGGCAGCGGGTAGAACCAGGCAGAGAATTCCCGGCTAGCAGCTTCCCTGTGGCGGGGAAGTGCAAACGTACACGTTTTCGGCCGAAAACGCGTTTTCCGGCGAAAACGCACACCACGGCTCTTTCTGAGAAAAAGCAAGCACGGAGGACGAGAACCGCTTTTGCCCTGCGTAGCGTTCCGGGCAGCGGGTAGAACCAGGCAGAGAATTCCCGGCTAGCAGCTTCCCTGTGGCGGGGAAGTGCAAACGTACACGTTTTCGGCCGAAAACGCGTTTTCCGGCGAAAACGCACACCACGGCTCTTTCTGAGAAAAAGCAAGCACGGAGGACGAGAACCGCTTTTGCCCTGCGTAGCGTTCCGGGCAGCGGGTAGAACCAGGCAGAGAATTCCCGGCTAGCAGCTTCCCTGTGGCGGGGAAGTGCAAACGTACACGTTTTCGGCCGAAAACGCGTTTTCCGGCGAAAACGCACACCACGGCTCTTTCTGAGAAAAAGCAAGCACGGAGGACGAGAACCGCTTTTGCCCTGCGTAGCGTTCCGGGCAGCGGGTAGAACCAGGCAGAGAATTCCCGGCTAGCAGCTTCCCTGTGGCGGGGAAGTGCAAACGTACACGTTTTCGGCCGAAAACGCGTTTTCCGGCGAAAACGCACACCACGGCTCTTTCTGAGAAAAAGCAAGCACGGAGGACGAGAACCGCTTTTGCCCTGCGTAGCGTTCCGGGCAGCGGGTAGAACCAGGCAGAGAATTCCCGGCTAGCAGCTTCCCTGTGGCGGGGAAGTGCAAACGTACACGTTTTCGGCCGAAAACGCGTTTTCCGGCGAAAACGCACACCACGGCTCTTTCTGAGAAAAAGCAAGCACGGAGGACGAGAACCGCTTTTGCCCTGCGTAGCGTTCCGGGCAGCGGGTAGAACCAGGCAGAGAATTCCCGGCTAGCAGCTTCCCTGTGGCGGGGAAGTGCAAACGTACACGTTTTCGGCCGAAAACGCGTTTTCCGGCGAAAACGCACACCACGGCTCTTTCTGAGAAAAAGCAAGCACGGAGGACGAGAACCGCTTTTGCCCTGCGTAGCGTTCCGGGCAGCGGGTAGAACCAGGCAGAGAATTCCCGGCTAGCAGCTTCCCTGTGGCGGGGAAGTGCAAACGTACACGTTTTCGGCCGAAAACGCGTTTTCCGGCGAAAACGCACACCACGGCTCTTTCTGAGAAAAAGCAAGCACGGAGGACGAGAACCGCTTTTGCCCTGCGTAGCGTTCCGGGCAGCGGGTAGAACCAGGCAGAGAATTCCCGGCTAGCAGCTTCCCTGTGGCGGGGAAGTGCAAACGTACACGTTTTCGGCCGAAAACGCGTTTTCCGGCGAAAACGCACACCACGGCTCTTTCTGAGAAAAAGCAAGCACGGAGGACGAGAACCGCTTTTGCCCTGCGTAGCGTTCCGGGCAGCGGGTAGAACCAGGCAGAGAATTCCCGGCTAGCAGCTTCCCTGTGGCGGGGAAGTGCAAACGTACACGTTTTCGGCCGAAAACGCGTTTTCCGGCGAAAACGCACACCACGGCTCTTTCTGAGAAAAAGCAAGCACGGAGGACGAGAACCGCTTTTGCCCTGCGTAGCGTTCCGGGCAGCGGGTAGAACCAGGCAGAGAATTCCCGGCTAGCAGCTTCCCTGTGGCGGGGAAGTGCAAACGTACACGTTTTCGGCCGAAAACGCGTTTTCCGGCGAAAACGCACACCACGGCTCTTTCTGAGAAAAAGCAAGCACGGAGGACGAGAACCGCTTTTGCCCTGCGTAGCGTTCCGGGCAGCGGGTAGAACCAGGCAGAGAATTCCCGGCTAGCAGCTTCCCTGTGGCGGGGAAGTGCAAACGTACACGTTTTCGGCCGAAAACGCGTTTTCCGGCGAAAACGCACACCACGGCTCTTTCTGAGAAAAAGCAAGCACGGAGGACGAGAACCGCTTTTGCCCTGCGTAGCGTTCCGGGCAGCGGGTAGAACCAGGCAGAGAATTCCCGGCTAGCAGCTTCCCTGTGGCGGGGAAGTGCAAACGTACACGTTTTCGGCCGAAAACGCGTTTTCCGGCGAAAACGCACACCACGGCTCTTTCTGAGAAAAAGCAAGCACGGAGGACGAGAACCGCTTTTGCCCTGCGTAGCGTTCCGGGCAGCGGGTAGAACCAGGCAGAGAATTCCCGGCTAGCAGCTTCCCTGTGGCGGGGAAGTGCAAACGTACACGTTTTCGGCCGAAAACGCGTTTTCCGGCGAAAACGCACACCACGGCTCTTTCTGAGAAAAAGCAAGCACGGAGGACGAGAACCGCTTTTGCCCTGCGTAGCGTTCCGGGCAGCGGGTAGAACCAGGCAGAGAATTCCCGGCTAGCAGCTTCCCTGTGGCGGGGAAGTGCAAACGTACACGTTTTCGGCCGAAAACGCGTTTTCCGGCGAAAACGCACACCACGGCTCTTTCTGAGAAAAAGCAAGCACGGAGGACGAGAACCGCTTTTGCCCTGCGTAGCGTTCCGGGCAGCGGGTAGAACCAGGCAGAGAATTCCCGGCTAGCAGCTTCCCTGTGGCGGGGAAGTGCAAACGTACACGTTTTCGGCCGAAAACGCGTTTTCCGGCGAAAACGCACACCACGGCTCTTTCTGAGAAAAAGCAAGCACGGAGGACGAGAACCGCTTTTGCCCTGCGTAGCGTTCCGGGCAGCGGGTAGAACCAGGCAGAGAATTCCCGGCTAGCAGCTTCCCTGTGGCGGGGAAGTGCAAACGTACACGTTTTCGGCCGAAAACGCGTTTTCCGGCGAAAACGCACACCACGGCTCTTTCTGAGAAAAAGCAAGCACGGAGGACGAGAACCGCTTTTGCCCTGCGTAGCGTTCCGGGCAGCGGGTAGAACCAGGCAGAGAATTCCCGGCTAGCAGCTTCCCTGTGGCGGGGAAGTGCAAACGTACACGTTTTCGGCCGAAAACGCGTTTTCCGGCGAAAACGCACACCACGGCTCTTTCTGAGAAAAAGCAAGCACGGAGGACGAGAACCGCTTTTGCCCTGCGTAGCGTTCCGGGCAGCGGGTAGAACCAGGCAGAGAATTCCCGGCTAGCAGCTTCCCTGTGGCGGGGAAGTGCAAACGTACACGTTTTCGGCCGAAAACGCGTTTTCCGGCGAAAACGCACACCACGGCTCTTTCTGAGAAAAAGCAAGCACGGAGGACGAGAACCGCTTTTGCCCTGCGTAGCGTTCCGGGCAGCGGGTAGAACCAGGCAGAGAATTCCCGGCTAGCAGCTTCCCTGTGGCGGGGAAGTGCAAACGTACACGTTTTCGGCCGAAAACGCGTTTTCCGGCGAAAACGCACACCACGGCTCTTTCTGAGAAAAAGCAAGCACGGAGGACGAGAACCGCTTTTGCCCTGCGTAGCGTTCCGGGCAGCGGGTAGAACCAGGCAGAGAATTCCCGGCTAGCAGCTTCCCTGTGGCGGGGAAGTGCAAACGTACACGTTTTCGGCCGAAAACGCGTTTTCCGGCGAAAACGCACACCACGGCTCTTTCTGAGAAAAAGCAAGCACGGAGGACGAGAACCGCTTTTGCCCTGCGTAGCGTTCCGGGCAGCGGGTAGAACCAGGCAGAGAATTCCCGGCTAGCAGCTTCCCTGTGGCGGGGAAGTGCAAACGTACACGTTTTCGGCCGAAAACGCGTTTTCCGGCGAAAACGCACACCACGGCTCTTTCTGAGAAAAAGCAAGCACGGAGGACGAGAACCGCTTTTGCCCTGCGTAGCGTTCCGGGCAGCGGGTAGAACCAGGCAGAGAATTCCCGGCTAGCAGCTTCCCTGTGGCGGGGAAGTGCAAACGTACACGTTTTCGGCCGAAAACGCGTTTTCCGGCGAAAACGCACACCACGGCTCTTTCTGAGAAAAAGCAAGCACGGAGGACGAGAACCGCTTTTGCCCTGCGTAGCGTTCCGGGCAGCGGGTAGAACCAGGCAGAGAATTCCCGGCTAGCAGCTTCCCTGTGGCGGGGAAGTGCAAACGTACACGTTTTCGGCCGAAAACGCGTTTTCCGGCGAAAACGCACACCACGGCTCTTTCTGAGAAAAAGCAAGCACGGAGGACGAGAACCGCTTTTGCCCTGCGTAGCGTTCCGGGCAGCGGGTAGAACCAGGCAGAGAATTCCCGGCTAGCAGCTTCCCTGTGGCGGGGAAGTGCAAACGTACACGTTTTCGGCCGAAAACGCGTTTTCCGGCGAAAACGCACACCACGGCTCTTTCTGAGAAAAAGCAAGCACGGAGGACGAGAACCGCTTTTGCCCTGCGTAGCGTTCCGGGCAGCGGGTAGAACCAGGCAGAGAATTCCCGGCTAGCAGCTTCCCTGTGGCGGGGAAGTGCAAACGTACACGTTTTCGGCCGAAAACGCGTTTTCCGGCGAAAACGCACACCACGGCTCTTTCTGAGAAAAAGCAAGCACGGAGGACGAGAACCGCTTTTGCCCTGCGTAGCGTTCCGGGCAGCGGGTAGAACCAGGCAGAGAATTCCCGGCTAGCAGCTTCCCTGTGGCGGGGAAGTGCAAACGTACACGTTTTCGGCCGAAAACGCGTTTTCCGGCGAAAACGCACACCACGGCTCTTTCTGAGAAAAAGCAAGCACGGAGGACGAGAACCGCTTTTGCCCTGCGTAGCGTTCCGGGCAGCGGGTAGAACCAGGCAGAGAATTCCCGGCTAGCAGCTTCCCTGTGGCGGGGAAGTGCAAACGTACACGTTTTCGGCCGAAAACGCGTTTTCCGGCGAAAACGCACACCACGGCTCTTTCTGAGAAAAAGCAAGCACGGAGGACGAGAACCGCTTTTGCCCTGCGTAGCGTTCCGGGCAGCGGGTAGAACCAGGCAGAGAATTCCCGGCTAGCAGCTTCCCTGTGGCGGGGAAGTGCAAACGTACACGTTTTCGGCCGAAAACGCGTTTTCCGGCGAAAACGCACACCACGGCTCTTTCTGAGAAAAAGCAAGCACGGAGGACGAGAACCGCTTTTGCCCTGCGTAGCGTTCCGGGCAGCGGGTAGAACCAGGCAGAGAATTCCCGGCTAGCAGCTTCCCTGTGGCGGGGAAGTGCAAACGTACACGTTTTCGGCCGAAAACGCGTTTTCCGGCGAAAACGCACACCACGGCTCTTTCTGAGAAAAAGCAAGCACGGAGGACGAGAACCGCTTTTGCCCTGCGTAGCGTTCCGGGCAGCGGGTAGAACCAGGCAGAGAATTCCCGGCTAGCAGCTTCCCTGTGGCGGGGAAGTGCAAACGTACACGTTTTCGGCCGAAAACGCGTTTTCCGGCGAAAACGCACACCACGGCTCTTTCTGAGAAAAAGCAAGCACGGAGGACGAGAACCGCTTTTGCCCTGCGTAGCGTTCCGGGCAGCGGGTAGAACCAGGCAGAGAATTCCCGGCTAGCAGCTTCCCTGTGGCGGGGAAGTGCAAACGTACACGTTTTCGGCCGAAAACGCGTTTTCCGGCGAAAACGCACACCACGGCTCTTTCTGAGAAAAAGCAAGCACGGAGGACGAGAACCGCTTTTGCCCTGCGTAGCGTTCCGGGCAGCGGGTAGAACCAGGCAGAGAATTCCCGGCTAGCAGCTTCCCTGTGGCGGGGAAGTGCAAACGTACACGTTTTCGGCCGAAAACGCGTTTTCCGGCGAAAACGCACACCACGGCTCTTTCTGAGAAAAAGCAAGCACGGAGGACGAGAACCGCTTTTGCCCTGCGTAGCGTTCCGGGCAGCGGGTAGAACCAGGCAGAGAATTCCCGGCTAGCAGCTTCCCTGTGGCGGGGAAGTGCAAACGTACACGTTTTCGGCCGAAAACGCGTTTTCCGGCGAAAACGCACACCACGGCTCTTTCTGAGAAAAAGCAAGCACGGAGGACGAGAACCGCTTTTGCCCTGCGTAGCGTTCCGGGCAGCGGGTAGAACCAGGCAGAGAATTCCCGGCTAGCAGCTTCCCTGTGGCGGGGAAGTGCAAACGTACACGTTTTCGGCCGAAAACGCGTTTTCCGGCGAAAACGCACACCACGGCTCTTTCTGAGAAAAAGCAAGCACGGAGGACGAGAACCGCTTTTGCCCTGCGTAGCGTTCCGGGCAGCGGGTAGAACCAGGCAGAGAATTCCCGGCTAGCAGCTTCCCTGTGGCGGGGAAGTGCAAACGTACACGTTTTCGGCCGAAAACGCGTTTTCCGGCGAAAACGCACACCACGGCTCTTTCTGAGAAAAAGCAAGCACGGAGGACGAGAACCGCTTTTGCCCTGCGTAGCGTTCCGGGCAGCGGGTAGAACCAGGCAGAGAATTCCCGGCTAGCAGCTTCCCTGTGGCGGGGAAGTGCAAACGTACACGTTTTCGGCCGAAAACGCGTTTTCCGGCGAAAACGCACACCACGGCTCTTTCTGAGAAAAAGCAAGCACGGAGGACGAGAACCGCTTTTGCCCTGCGTAGCGTTCCGGGCAGCGGGTAGAACCAGGCAGAGAATTCCCGGCTAGCAGCTTCCCTGTGGCGGGGAAGTGCAAACGTACACGTTTTCGGCCGAAAACGCGTTTTCCGGCGAAAACGCACACCACGGCTCTTTCTGAGAAAAAGCAAGCACGGAGGACGAGAACCGCTTTTGCCCTGCGTAGCGTTCCGGGCAGCGGGTAGAACCAGGCAGAGAATTCCCGGCTAGCAGCTTCCCTGTGGCGGGGAAGTGCAAACGTACACGTTTTCGGCCGAAAACGCGTTTTCCGGCGAAAACGCACACCACGGCTCTTTCTGAGAAAAAGCAAGCACGGAGGACGAGAACCGCTTTTGCCCTGCGTAGCGTTCCGGGCAGCGGGTAGAACCAGGCAGAGAATTCCCGGCTAGCAGCTTCCCTGTGGCGGGGAAGTGCAAACGTACACGTTTTCGGCCGAAAACGCGTTTTCCGGCGAAAACGCACACCACGGCTCTTTCTGAGAAAAAGCAAGCACGGAGGACGAGAACCGCTTTTGCCCTGCGTAGCGTTCCGGGCAGCGGGTAGAACCAGGCAGAGAATTCCCGGCTAGCAGCTTCCCTGTGGCGGGGAAGTGCAAACGTACACGTTTTCGGCCGAAAACGCGTTTTCCGGCGAAAACGCACACCACGGCTCTTTCTGAGAAAAAGCAAGCACGGAGGACGAGAACCGCTTTTGCCCTGCGTAGCGTTCCGGGCAGCGGGTAGAACCAGGCAGAGAATTCCCGGCTAGCAGCTTCCCTGTGGCGGGGAAGTGCAAACGTACACGTTTTCGGCCGAAAACGCGTTTTCCGGCGAAAACGCACACCACGGCTCTTTCTGAGAAAAAGCAAGCACGGAGGACGAGAACCGCTTTTGCCCTGCGTAGCGTTCCGGGCAGCGGGTAGAACCAGGCAGAGAATTCCCGGCTAGCAGCTTCCCTGTGGCGGGGAAGTGCAAACGTACACGTTTTCGGCCGAAAACGCGTTTTCCGGCGAAAACGCACACCACGGCTCTTTCTGAGAAAAAGCAAGCACGGAGGACGAGAACCGCTTTTGCCCTGCGTAGCGTTCCGGGCAGCGGGTAGAACCAGGCAGAGAATTCCCGGCTAGCAGCTTCCCTGTGGCGGGGAAGTGCAAACGTACACGTTTTCGGCCGAAAACGCGTTTTCCGGCGAAAACGCACACCACGGCTCTTTCTGAGAAAAAGCAAGCACGGAGGACGAGAACCGCTTTTGCCCTGCGTAGCGTTCCGGGCAGCGGGTAGAACCAGGCAGAGAATTCCCGGCTAGCAGCTTCCCTGTGGCGGGGAAGTGCAATCGTACACGTTTTCGGCCGAAAACGCGTTTTCCGGCGAAAACGCACACCACGGCTCTTTCTGAGAAAAAGCAAGCACGGAGGACGAGAACCGCTTTTGCCCTGCGTAGCGTTCCGGGCAGCGGGTAGAACCAGGCAGAGAATTCCCGGCTAGCAGCTTCCCTGTGGCGGGGAAGTGCAAACGTACACGTTTTCGGCCGAAAACGCGTTTTCCGGCGAAAACGCACACCACGGCTCTTTCTGAGAAAAAGCAAGCACGGAGGACGAGAACCGCTTTTGCCCTGCGTAGCGTTCCGGGCAGCGGGTAGAACCAGGCAGAGAATTCCCGGCTAGCAGCTTCCCTGTGGCGGGGAAGTGCAAACGTACACGTTTTCTGCCGAAAACGCGTTTTCCGGCGAAAACGCACACCACGGCTCTTTCTGAGAAAAAGCAAGCACGGAGGACGAGAACCGCTTTTGCCCTGCGTAGCGTTCCGGGCAGCGGGTAGAACCAGGCAGAGAATTCCCGGCTAGCAGCTTCCCTGTGGCGGGGAAGTGCAAACGTACACGTTTTCTGCCGAAAACGCGTTTTCCGGCGAAAACGCACACCACGGCTCTTTCTGAGAAAAAGCAAGCACGGAGGACGAGAACCGCTTTTGCCCTGCGTAGCGTTCCGGGCAGCGGGTAGAACCAGGCAGAGAATTCCCGGCTAGCAGCTTCCCTGTGGCGGGGAAGTGCAAACGTACACGTTTTCGGCCGAAAACGCGTTTTCCGGCGAAATCGCACACCACGGCTCTTTCTGAGAAAAAGCAAGCACGGAGGACGAGAACCGCTTTTGCCCTGCGTAGCGTTCCGGGCAGCGGGTAGAACCAGGCAGAGAATTCCCGGCTAGCAGCTTCCCTGTGGCGGGGAAGTGCAAACGTACACGTTTTCGGCCGAAAACGCGTTTTCCGGCGAAATCGCACACCACGGCTCTTTCTGAGAAAAAGCAAGCACGGAGGACGAGAACCGCTTTTGCCCTGCGTAGCGTTCCGGGCAGCGGGTAGAACCAGGCAGAGAATTCCCGGCTAGCAGCTTCCCTGTGGCGGGGAAGTGCAAACGTACACGTTTTCGGCCGAAAACGCGTTTTCCGGCGAAATCGCACACCACGGCTCTTTCTGAGAAAAAGCAAGCACGGAGGACGAGAACCGCTTTTGCCCTGCGTAGCGTTCCGGGCAGCGGGTAGAACCAGGCAGAGAATTCCCGGCTAGCAGCTTCCCTGTGGCGGGGAAGTGCAAACGTACACGTTTTCGGCCGAAAACGCGTTTTCCGGCGAAAACGCACACCACGGCTCTTTCTGAGAAAAAGCAAGCACGGAGGACGAGAACCGCTTTTGCCCTGCGTAGCGTTCCGTGCAGCGGGTAGAACCAGGCAGAGAATTCCCGGCTAGCAGCTTCCCTGTGGCGGGGAAGTGCAACCGTACACGTTTTCGGCCGAAAACGCGTTTTCCGGCGAAAACGCACACCACGGCTCTTTCTGAGAAAAAGCAAGCACGGAGGACACGAGAACCGCTTTTGCCCTGCGTAGCGTTCCGGGCAGCGGGTAGAACCAGGCAGAGAATTCCCGGCTAGCAGCTTCCCTGTGGCGGGGAAGTGCAAACGTACACGTTTTCTGCCGAAAACGCGTTTTCCGGCGAAAACGCACACCACGGCTCTTTCTGAGAAAAAGCACGCACGGAGGACGAGAACCGCTTTTGCCCTGCGTAGCGTTCCGGGCAGCGGGTAGAACCAGGCAGAGAATTCCCGGCTAGCAGCTTCCCTGTGGCGGGGAAGTGCAAACGTACACGTTTTCGGCCGAAAACGCGTTTTCCGGCGAAATCGCACACCACGGCTCTTTCTGAGAAAAAGCAAGCACGGAGGACGAGAACCGCTTTTGCCCTGCGTAGCGTTCCGGGCAGCGGGTAGAACCAGGCAGAGAATTCCCGGCTAGCAGCTTCCCTGTGGCGGGGAAGTGCAAACGTACACGTTTTCGGCCGAAAACGCGTTTTCCGGCGAAATCGCACACCACGGCTCTTTCTGAGAAAAAGCAAGCACGGAGGACGAGAACCGCTTTTGCCCTGCGTAGCGTTCCGGGCAGCGGGTAGAACCAGGCAGAGAATTCCCGGCTAGCAGCTTCCCTGTGGCGGGGAAGTGCAAACGTACACGTTTTCGGCCGAAAACGCGTTTTCCGGCGAAAACGCACACCACGGCTCTTTCTGAGAAAAAGCAAGCACGGAGGACGAGAACCGCTTTTGCCCTGCGTAGCGTTCCGGGCAGCGGGTAGAACCAGGCAGAGAATTCCCGGCTAGCAGCTTCCCTGTGGCGGGGAAGTGCAAACGTACACGTTTTCGGCCGAAAACGCGTTTTCCGGCGAAATCGCACACCACGGCTCTTTCTGAGAAAAAGCAAGCACGGAGGACGAGAACCGCTTTTGCCTTGCGTAGCGTTCCGGGCAGCGGGTAGAACCAGGCAGAGAATTCCCGGCTAGCAGCTTCCCTGTGGCGGGGAAGTGCAAACGTACACGTTTTCTGCCGAAAACGCGTTTTCCGGCGAAAACGCACACCACGGCTCTTTCTGAGAAAAAGCACGCACGGAGGACGAGAACCGCTTTTGCCCTGCGTAGCGTTCCGGGCAGCGGGTAGAACCAGGCAGAGAATTCCCGGCTAGCAGCTTCCCTGTGGCGGGGAAGTGCAAACGTACACGTTTTCGGCCGAAAACGCGTTTTCCGGCGAAATCGCACACCACGGCTCTTTCTGAGAAAAAGCAAGCACGGAGGACGAGAACCGCTTTTGCCCTGCGTAGCGTTCCGGGCAGCGGGTAGAACCAGGCAGAGAATTCCCGGCTAGCAGCTTCCCTGTGGCGGGGAAGTGCAAACGTACACGTTTTCGGCCGAAAACGCGTTTTCCGGCGAAATCGCACACCACGGCTCTTTCTGAGAAAAAGCAAGCACGGAGGACGAGAACCGCTTTTGCCCTGCGTAGCGTTCCGGGCAGCGGGTAGAACCAGGCAGAGAATTCCCGGCTAGCAGCTTCCCTGTGGCGGGGAAGTGCAAACGTACACGTTTTCGGCCGAAAACGCGTTTTCCGGCGAAATCGCACACCACGGCTCTTTCTGAGAAAAAGCAAGCACGGAGGACGAGAACCGCTTTTGCCCTGCGTAGCGTTCCGGGCAGCGGGTAGAACCAGGCAGAGAATTCCCGGCTAGCAGCTTCCCTGTGGCGGGGAAGTGCAAACGTACACGTTTTCGGCCGAAAACGCGTTTTCCGGCGAAAACGCACACCACGGCTCTTTCTGAGAAAAAGCAAGCACGGAGGACGAGAACCGCTTTTGCCCTGCGTAGCGTTCCGGGCAGCGGGTAGAACCAGGCAGAGAATTCCCGGCTAGCAGCTTCCCTGTGGCGGGGAAGTGCAAACGTACACGTTTACGGCCGAAAACGCGTTTTCCGGCGAAAACGCACACCACGGCTCTTTCTGAGAAAAAGCAAGCACGGAGGACGAGAACCGCTTTTGCCCTGCGTAGCGTTCCGGGCAGCGGGTAGAACCAGGCAGAGAATTCCCGGCTAGCAGCTTCCCTGTGGCGGGGAAGTGCAAACGTACACGTTTTCGGCCGAAAACGCGTTTTCCGGCGAAATCGCACACCACGGCTCTTTCTGAGAAAAAGCAAGCACGGAGGACGAGAACCGCTTTTGCCCTGCGTAGCGTTCCGGGCAGCGGGTAGAACCAGGCAGAGAATTCCCGGCTAGCAGCTTCCCTGTGGCGGGGAAGTGCAATCGTACACGTTTTCGGTCGAAAACGCGTTTTCCGGCGAAATCGCACACCACGGCTCTTTCTGAGAAAAAGCAAGCACGGAGGACGAGAACCGCTTTTGCCCTGCGTAGCGTTCCGGGCAGCGGGTAGAACCAGGCAGAGAATTCCCGGCTAGCAGCTTCCCTGTGGCGGGGAAGTGCAAACGTACACGTTTTCGGCCGAAAACGCGTTTTCCGGCGAAAACGCACACCACGGCTCTTTCTGAGAAAAAGCAAGCACGGAGGACGAGAACCGCTTTTGCCCTGCGTAGCGTTCCGGGCAGCGGGTAGAACCAGGCAGAGAATTCCCGGCTAGCAGCTTCCCTGTGGCGGGGAAGTGCAAACGTACACGTTTTCTGCCGAAAACGCGTTTTCCGGCGAAAACGCACACCACGGCTCTTTCTGAGAAAAAGCAAGCACGGAGGACGAGAACCGCTTTTGCCCTGCGTAGCGTTCCGGGCAGCGGGTAGAACCAGGCAGAGAATTCCCGGCTAGCAGCTTCCCTGTGGCGGGGAAGTGCAAACGTACACGTTTTCTGCCGAAAACGCGTTTTCCGGCGAAAACGCACACCACGGCTCTTTCTGAGAAAAAGCAAGCACGGAGGACGAGAACCGCTTTTGCCCTGCGTAGCGTTCCGGGCAGCGGGTAGAACCAGGCAGAGAATTCCCGGCTAGCAGCTTCCCTGTGGCGGGGAAGTGCAAACGTACACGTTTTCGGCCGAAAACGCGTTTTCCGGCGAAATCGCACACCACGGCTCTTTCTGAGAAAAAGCAAGCACGGAGGACGAGAACCGCTTTTGCCCTGCGTAGCGTTCCGGGCAGCGGGTAGAACCAGGCAGAGAATTCCCGGCTAGCAGCTTCCCTGTGGCGGGGAAGTGCAAACGTACACGTTTTCGGCCGAAAACGCGTTTTCCGGCGAAATCGCACACCACGGCTCTTTCTGAGAAAAAGCAAGCACGGAGGACGAGAACCGCTTTTGCCCTGCGTAGCGTTCCGGGCAGCGGGTAGAACCAGGCAGAGAATTCCCGGCTAGCAGCTTCCCTGTGGCGGGGAAGTGCAAACGTACACGTTTTCGGCCGAAAACGCGTTTTCCGGCGAAATCGCACACCACGGCTCTTTCTGAGAAAAAGCAAGCACGGAGGACGAGAACCGCTTTTGCCCTGCGTAGCGTTCCGGGCAGCGGGTAGAACCAGGCAGAGAATTCCCGGCTAGCAGCTTCCCTGTGGCGGGGAAGTGCAAACGTACACGTTTTCGGCCGAAAACGCCTTTTCCGGCGAAAACGCACACCACGGCTCTTTCTGAGAAAAAGCAAGCACGGAGGACGAGAACCGCTTTTGCCCTGCGTAGCGTTCCGTGCAGCGGGTAGAACCAGGCAGAGAATTCCCGGCTAGCAGCTTCCCTGTGGCGGGGAAGTGCAAACGTACACGTTTTCGGCCGAAAACGCGTTTTCCGGCGAAAACGCACACCACGGCTCTTTCTGAGAAAAAGCAAGCACGGAGGACGAGAACCGCTTTTGCCCTGCGTAGCGTTCCGGGCAGCGGGTAGAACCAGGCAGAGAATTCCCGGCTAGCAGCTTCCCTGTGGCGGGGAAGTGCAAACGTACACGTTTTCGGCCGAAAACGCGTTTTCCGGCGAAATCGCACACCACGGCTCTTTCTGAGAAAAAGCAAGCACGGAGGACGAGAACCGCTTTTGCCCTGCGTAGCGTTCCGGGCAGCGGGTAGAACCAGGCAGAGAATTCCTGGCTAGCAGCTTCCCTGTGGTGGGGAAGTGCAAACGTACACGTTTTCGGCCGAAAACGCGTTTTCCGGCGAAATCGCACACCACGGCTCTTTCTGAGAAAAAGCAAGCACGGAGGACGAGAACCGCTTTTGCCCTGCGTAGCGTTCCGGGCAGCGGGTAGAACCAGGCAGAGAATTCCCGGCTAGCAGCTTCCCTGTGGCGGGGAAGTGCAAACGTACACGTTTTCGGCCGAAAACGCCTTTTCCGGCGAAAACACACACCACGGCTCTTTCTGAGAAAAAGCAAGCACGGAGGACGAGAACCGCTTTTGCCCTGCGTAGCGTTCCGGGCAGCGGGTAGAACCAGGCAGAGAATTCCCGGCTAGCAGCTTCCCTGTGGCGGGGAAGTGCAAACGTACACGTTTTCGGCCGAAAACGCGTTTTCCGGCGAAAACGCACACCACGGCTCTTTCTGAGAAAAAGCAAGCACGGAGGACGAGAACCGCTTTTGCCCTGCGTAGCGTTCCGGGCAGCGGGTAGAACCAGGCAGAGAATTCCCGGCTAGCAGCTTCCCTGTGGCGGGGAAGTGCAAACGTACACGTTTTCGGCCGAAAACGCGTTTTCCGGCGAAAACGCACACCACGGCTCTTTCTGAGAAAAAGCAAGCACGGAGGACGAGAACCGCTTTTGCCCTGCGTAGCGTTCCGGGCAGCGGGTAGAACCAGGCAGAGAATTCCCGGCTAGCAGCTTCCCTGTGGCGGGGAAGTGCAAACGTACACGTTTTCGGCCGAAAACGCGTTTTCCGGCGAAAACGCCACCACGGCTCTTTCTGAGAAAAAGCAAGCACGGAGGACGAGAACCGCTTTTGCCCTGCGTAGCGTTCCGGGCAGCGGGTAGAACCAGGCAGAGAATTCCCGGCTAGCAGCTTCCCTGTGGCGGGGAAGTGCAAACGTACACGTTTTCGGCCGAAAACGCGTTTTCCGGCGAAAACGCACACCACGGCTCTTTCTGAGAAAAAGCAAGCACGGAGGACGAGAACCGCTTTTGCCCTGCGTAGCGTTCCGGGCAGCGGGTAGAACCAGGCAGAGAATTCCCGGCTAGCAGCTTCCCTGTGGCGGGGAAGTGCAAACGTACACGTTTTCGGCCGAAAACGCGTTTTCCGGCGAAAACGCACACCACGGCTCTTTCTGAGAAAAAGCAAGCACGGAGGACGAGAACCGCTTTTGCCCTGCGTAGCGTTCCGGGCAGCGGGTAGAACCAGGCAGAGAATTCCCGGCTAGCAGCTTCCCTGTGGCGGGGAAGTGCAAACGTACACGTTTTCGGCCGAAAACGCGTTTTCCGGCGAAAACGCACACCACGGCTCTTTCTGAGAAAAAGCAAGCACGGAGGACGAGAACCGCTTTTGCCCTGCGTAGCGTTCCGGGCAGCGGGTAGAACCAGGCAGAGAATTCCCGGCTAGCAGCTTCCCTGTGGCGGGGAAGTGCAAACGTACACGTTTTCGGCCGAAAACGCGTTTTCCGGCGAAAACGCACACCACGGCTCTTTCTGAGAAAAAGCAAGCACGGAGGACGAGAACCGCTTTTGCCCTGCGTAGCGTTCCGGGCAGCGGGTAGAACCAGGCAGAGAATTCCCGGCTAGCAGCTTCCCTGTGGCGGGGAAGTGCAAACGTACACGTTTTCGGCCGAAAACGCGTTTTCCGGCGAAAACGCACACCACGGCTCTTTCTGAGAAAAAGCAAGCACGGAGGACGAGAACCGCTTTTGCCCTGCGTAGCGTTCCGGGCAGCGGGTAGAACCAGGCAGAGAATTCCCGGCTAGCAGCTTCCCTGTGGCGGGGAAGTGCAAACGTACACGTTTTCGGCCGAAAACGCGTTTTCCGGCGAAAACGCACACCACGGCTCTTTCTGAGAAAAAGCAAGCACGGAGGACGAGAACCGCTTTTGCCCTGCGTAGCGTTCCGGGCAGCGGGTAGAACCAGGCAGAGAATTCCCGGCTAGCAGCTTCCCTGTGGCGGGGAAGTGCAAACGTACACGTTTTCGGCCGAAAACGCGTTTTCCGGCGAAAACGCACACCACGGCTCTTTCTGAGAAAAAGCAAGCACGGAGGACGAGAACCGCTTTTGCCCTGCGTAGCGTTCCGGGCAGCGGGTAGAACCAGGCAGAGAATTCCCGGCTAGCAGCTTCCCTGTGGCGGGGAAGTGCAAACGTACACGTTTTCGGCCGAAAACGCGTTTTCCGGCGAAAACGCACACCACGGCTCTTTCTGAGAAAAAGCAAGCACGGAGGACGAGAACCGCTTTTGCCCTGCGTAGCGTTCCGGGCAGCGGGTAGAACCAGGCAGAGAATTCCCGGCTAGCAGCTTCCCTGTGGCGGGGAAGTGCAAACGTACACGTTTTCGGCCGAAAACGCGTTTTCCGGCGAAAACGCACACCACGGCTCTTTCTGAGAAAAAGCAAGCACGGAGGACGAGAACCGCTTTTGCCCTGCGTAGCGTTCCGGGCAGCGGGTAGAACCAGGCAGAGAATTCCCGGCTAGCAGCTTCCCTGTGGCGGGGAAGTGCAAACGTACACGTTTTCGGCCGAAAACGCGTTTTCCGGCGAAAACGCACACCACGGCTCTTTCTGAGAAAAAGCAAGCACGGAGGACGAGAACCGCTTTTGCCCTGCGTAGCGTTCCGGGCAGCGGGTAGAACCAGGCAGAGAATTCCCGGCTAGCAGCTTCCCTGTGGCGGGGAAGTGCAAACGTACACGTTTTCGGCCGAAAACGCGTTTTCCGGCGAAAACGCACACCACGGCTCTTTCTGAGAAAAAGCAAGCACGGAGGACGAGAACCGCTTTTGCCCTGCGTAGCGTTCCGGGCAGCGGGTAGAACCAGGCAGAGAATTCCCGGCTAGCAGCTTCCCTGTGGCGGGGAAGTGCAAACGTACACGTTTTCGGCCGAAAACGCGTTTTCCGGCGAAAACGCACACCACGGCTCTTTCTGAGAAAAAGCAAGCACGGAGGACGAGAACCGCTTTTGCCCTGCGTAGCGTTCCGGGCAGCGGGTAGAACCAGGCAGAGAATTCCCGGCTAGCAGCTTCCCTGTGGCGGGGAAGTGCAAACGTACACGTTTTCGGCCGAAAACGCGTTTTCCGGCGAAAACGCACACCACGGCTCTTTCTGAGAAAAAGCAAGCACGGAGGACGAGAACCGCTTTTGCCCTGCGTAGCGTTCCGGGCAGCGGGTAGAACCAGGCAGAGAATTCCCGGCTAGCAGCTTCCCTGTGGCGGGGAAGTGCAAACGTACACGTTTTCGGCCGAAAACGCGTTTTCCGGCGAAAACGCACACCACGGCTCTTTCTGAGAAAAAGCAAGCACGGAGGACGAGAACCGCTTTTGCCCTGCGTAGCGTTCCGGGCAGCGGGTAGAACCAGGCAGAGAATTCCCGGCTAGCAGCTTCCCTGTGGCGGGGAAGTGCAAACGTACACGTTTTCGGCCGAAAACGCGTTTTCCGGCGAAAACGCACACCACGGCTCTTTCTGAGAAAAAGCAAGCACGGAGGACGAGAACCGCTTTTGCCCTGCGTAGCGTTCCGGGCAGCGGGTAGAACCAGGCAGAGAATTCCCGGCTAGCAGCTTCCCTGTGGCGGGGAAGTGCAAACGTACACGTTTTCGGCCGAAAACGCGTTTTCCGGCGAAAACGCACACCACGGCTCTTTCTGAGAAAAAGCAAGCACGGAGGACGAGAACCGCTTTTGCCCTGCGTAGCGTTCCGGGCAGCGGGTAGAACCAGGCAGAGAATTCCCGGCTAGCAGCTTCCCTGTGGCGGGGAAGTGCAAACGTACACGTTTTCGGCCGAAAACGCGTTTTCCGGCGAAAACGCACACCACGGCTCTTTCTGAGAAAAAGCAAGCACGGAGGACGAGAACCGCTTTTGCCCTGCGTAGCGTTCCGGGCAGCGGGTAGAACCAGGCAGAGAATTCCCGGCTAGCAGCTTCCCTGTGGCGGGGAAGTGCAAACGTACACGTTTTCGGCCGAAAACGCGTTTTCCGGCGAAAACGCACACCACGGCTCTTTCTGAGAAAAAGCAAGCACGGAGGACGAGAACCGCTTTTGCCCTGCGTAGCGTTCCGGGCAGCGGGTAGAACCAGGCAGAGAATTCCCGGCTAGCAGCTTCCCTGTGGCGGGGAAGTGCAAACGTACACGTTTTCGGCCGAAAACGCGTTTTCCGGCGAAAACGCACACCACGGCTCTTTCTGAGAAAAAGCAAGCACGGAGGACGAGAACCGCTTTTGCCCTGCGTAGCGTTCCGGGCAGCGGGTAGAACCAGGCAGAGAATTCCCGGCTAGCAGCTTCCCTGTGGCGGGGAAGTGCAAACGTACACGTTTTCGGCCGAAAACGCGTTTTCCGGCGAAAACGCACACCACGGCTCTTTCTGAGAAAAAGCAAGCACGGAGGACGAGAACCGCTTTTGCCCTGCGTAGCGTTCCGGGCAGCGGGTAGAACCAGGCAGAGAATTCCCGGCTAGCAGCTTCCCTGTGGCGGGGAAGTGCAAACGTACACGTTTTCGGCCGAAAACGCGTTTTCCGGCGAAAACGCACACCACGGCTCTTTCTGAGAAAAAGCAAGCACGGAGGACGAGAACCGCTTTTGCCCTGCGTAGCGTTCCGGGCAGCGGGTAGAACCAGGCAGAGAATTCCCGGCTAGCAGCTTCCCTGTGGCGGGGAAGTGCAAACGTACACGTTTTCGGCCGAAAACGCGTTTTCCGGCGAAAACGCACACCACGGCTCTTTCTGAGAAAAAGCAAGCACGGAGGACGAGAACCGCTTTTGCCCTGCGTAGCGTTCCGGGCAGCGGGTAGAACCAGGCAGAGAATTCCCGGCTAGCAGCTTCCCTGTGGCGGGGAAGTGCAAACGTACACGTTTTCGGCCGAAAACGCGTTTTCCGGCGAAAACGCACACCACGGCTCTTTCTGAGAAAAAGCAAGCACGGAGGACGAGAACCGCTTTTGCCCTGCGTAGCGTTCCGGGCAGCGGGTAGAACCAGGCAGAGAATTCCCGGCTAGCAGCTTCCCTGTGGCGGGGAAGTGCAAACGTACACGTTTTCGGCCGAAAACGCGTTTTCCGGCGAAAACGCACACCACGGCTCTTTCTGAGAAAAAGCAAGCACGGAGGACGAGAACCGCTTTTGCCCTGCGTAGCGTTCCGGGCAGCGGGTAGAACCAGGCAGAGAATTCCCGGCTAGCAGCTTCCCTGTGGCGGGGAAGTGCAAACGTACACGTTTTCGGCCGAAAACGCGTTTTCCGGCGAAAACGCACACCACGGCTCTTTCTGAGAAAAAGCAAGCACGGAGGACGAGAACCGCTTTTGCCCTGCGTAGCGTTCCGGGCAGCGGGTAGAACCAGGCAGAGAATTCCCGGCTAGCAGCTTCCCTGTGGCGGGGAAGTGCAAACGTACACGTTTTCGGCCGAAAACGCGTTTTCCGGCGAAAACGCACACCACGGCTCTTTCTGAGAAAAAGCAAGCACGGAGGACGAGAACCGCTTTTGCCCTGCGTAGCGTTCCGGGCAGCGGGTAGAACCAGGCAGAGAATTCCCGGCTAGCAGCTTCCCTGTGGCGGGGAAGTGCAAACGTACACGTTTTCGGCCGAAAACGCGTTTTCCGGCGAAAACGCACACCACGGCTCTTTCTGAGAAAAAGCAAGCACGGAGGACGAGAACCGCTTTTGCCCTGCGTAGCGTTCCGGGCAGCGGGTAGAACCAGGCAGAGAATTCCCGGCTAGCAGCTTCCCTGTGGCGGGGAAGTGCAAACGTACACGTTTTCGGCCGAAAACGCGTTTTCCGGCGAAAACGCACACCACGGCTCTTTCTGAGAAAAAGCAAGCACGGAGGACGAGAACCGCTTTTGCCCTGCGTAGCGTTCCGGGCAGCGGGTAGAACCAGGCAGAGAATTCCCGGCTAGCAGCTTCCCTGTGGCGGGGAAGTGCAAACGTACACGTTTTCGGCCGAAAACGCGTTTTCCGGCGAAAACGCACACCACGGCTCTTTCTGAGAAAAAGCAAGCACGGAGGACGAGAACCGCTTTTGCCCTGCGTAGCGTTCCGGGCAGCGGGTAGAACCAGGCAGAGAATTCCCGGCTAGCAGCTTCCCTGTGGCGGGGAAGTGCAAACGTACACGTTTTCGGCCGAAAACGCGTTTTCCGGCGAAAACGCACACCACGGCTCTTTCTGAGAAAAAGCAAGCACGGAGGACGAGAACCGCTTTTGCCCTGCGTAGCGTTCCGGGCAGCGGGTAGAACCAGGCAGAGAATTCCCGGCTAGCAGCTTCCCTGTGGCGGGGAAGTGCAAACGTACACGTTTTCGGCCGAAAACGCGTTTTCCGGCGAAAACGCACACCACGGCTCTTTCTGAGAAAAAGCAAGCACGGAGGACGAGAACCGCTTTTGCCCTGCGTAGCGTTCCGGGCAGCGGGTAGAACCAGGCAGAGAATTCCCGGCTAGCAGCTTCCCTGTGGCGGGGAAGTGCAAACGTACACGTTTTCGGCCGAAAACGCGTTTTCCGGCGAAAACGCACACCACGGCTCTTTCTGAGAAAAAGCAAGCACGGAGGACGAGAACCGCTTTTGCCCTGCGTAGCGTTCCGGGCAGCGGGTAGAACCAGGCAGAGAATTCCCGGCTAGCAGCTTCCCTGTGGCGGGGAAGTGCAAACGTACACGTTTTCGGCCGAAAACGCGTTTTCCGGCGAAAACGCACACCACGGCTCTTTCTGAGAAAAAGCAAGCACGGAGGACGAGAACCGCTTTTGCCCTGCGTAGCGTTCCGGGCAGCGGGTAGAACCAGGCAGAGAATTCCCGGCTAGCAGCTTCCCTGTGGCGGGGAAGTGCAAACGTACACGTTTTCGGCCGAAAACGCGTTTTCCGGCGAAAACGCACACCACGGCTCTTTCTGAGAAAAAGCAAGCACGGAGGACGAGAACCGCTTTTGCCCTGCGTAGCGTTCCGGGCAGCGGGTAGAACCAGGCAGAGAATTCCCGGCTAGCAGCTTCCCTGTGGCGGGGAAGTGCAAACGTACACGTTTTCGGCCGAAAACGCGTTTTCCGGCGAAAACGCACACCACGGCTCTTTCTGAGAAAAAGCAAGCACGGAGGACGAGAACCGCTTTTGCCCTGCGTAGCGTTCCGGGCAGCGGGTAGAACCAGGCAGAGAATTCCCGGCTAGCAGCTTCCCTGTGGCGGGGAAGTGCAAACGTACACGTTTTCGGCCGAAAACGCGTTTTCCGGCGAAAACGCACACCACGGCTCTTTCTGAGAAAAAGCAAGCACGGAGGACGAGAACCGCTTTTGCCCTGCGTAGCGTTCCGGGCAGCGGGTAGAACCAGGCAGAGAATTCCCGGCTAGCAGCTTCCCTGTGGCGGGGAAGTGCAAACGTACACGTTTTCGGCCGAAAACGCGTTTTCCGGCGAAAACGCACACCACGGCTCTTTCTGAGAAAAAGCAAGCACGGAGGACGAGAACCGCTTTTGCCCTGCGTAGCGTTCCGGGCAGCGGGTAGAACCAGGCAGAGAATTCCCGGCTAGCAGCTTCCCTGTGGCGGGGAAGTGCAAACGTACACGTTTTCGGCCGAAAACGCGTTTTCCGGCGAAAACGCACACCACGGCTCTTTCTGAGAAAAAGCAAGCACGGAGGACGAGAACCGCTTTTGCCCTGCGTAGCGTTCCGGGCAGCGGGTAGAACCAGGCAGAGAATTCCCGGCTAGCAGCTTCCCTGTGGCGGGGAAGTGCAAACGTACACGTTTTCGGCCGAAAACGCGTTTTCCGGCGAAAACGCACACCACGGCTCTTTCTGAGAAAAAGCAAGCACGGAGGACGAGAACCGCTTTTGCCCTGCGTAGCGTTCCGGGCAGCGGGTAGAACCAGGCAGAGAATTCCCGGCTAGCAGCTTCCCTGTGGCGGGGAAGTGCAAACGTACACGTTTTCGGCCGAAAACGCGTTTTCCGGCGAAAACGCACACCACGGCTCTTTCTGAGAAAAAGCAAGCACGGAGGACGAGAACCGCTTTTGCCCTGCGTAGCGTTCCGGGCAGCGGGTAGAACCAGGCAGAGAATTCCCGGCTAGCAGCTTCCCTGTGGCGGGGAAGTGCAAACGTACACGTTTTCGGCCGAAAACGCGTTTTCCGGCGAAAACGCACACCACGGCTCTTTCTGAGAAAAAGCAAGCACGGAGGACGAGAACCGCTTTTGCCCTGCGTAGCGTTCCGGGCAGCGGGTAGAACCAGGCAGAGAATTCCCGGCTAGCAGCTTCCCTGTGGCGGGGAAGTGCAAACGTACACGTTTTCGGCCGAAAACGCGTTTTCCGGCGAAAACGCACACCACGGCTCTTTCTGAGAAAAAGCAAGCACGGAGGACGAGAACCGCTTTTGCCCTGCGTAGCGTTCCGGGCAGCGGGTAGAACCAGGCAGAGAATTCCCGGCTAGCAGCTTCCCTGTGGCGGGGAAGTGCAAACGTACACGTTTTCGGCCGAAAACGCGTTTTCCGGCGAAAACGCACACCACGGCTCTTTCTGAGAAAAAGCAAGCACGGAGGACGAGAACCGCTTTTGCCCTGCGTAGCGTTCCGGGCAGCGGGTAGAACCAGGCAGAGAATTCCCGGCTAGCAGCTTCCCTGTGGCGGGGAAGTGCAAACGTACACGTTTTCGGCCGAAAACGCGTTTTCCGGCGAAAACGCACACCACGGCTCTTTCTGAGAAAAAGCAAGCACGGAGGACGAGAACCGCTTTTGCCCTGCGTAGCGTTCCGGGCAGCGGGTAGAACCAGGCAGAGAATTCCCGGCTAGCAGCTTCCCTGTGGCGGGGAAGTGCAAACGTACACGTTTTCGGCCGAAAACGCGTTTTCCGGCGAAAACGCACACCACGGCTCTTTCTGAGAAAAAGCAAGCACGGAGGACGAGAACCGCTTTTGCCCTGCGTAGCGTTCCGGGCAGCGGGTAGAACCAGGCAGAGAATTCCCGGCTAGCAGCTTCCCTGTGGCGGGGAAGTGCAAACGTACACGTTTTCGGCCGAAAACGCGTTTTCCGGCGAAAACGCACACCACGGCTCTTTCTGAGAAAAAGCAAGCACGGAGGACGAGAACCGCTTTTGCCCTGCGTAGCGTTCCGGGCAGCGGGTAGAACCAGGCAGAGAATTCCCGGCTAGCAGCTTCCCTGTGGCGGGGAAGTGCAAACGTACACGTTTTCGGCCGAAAACGCGTTTTCCGGCGAAAACGCACACCACGGCTCTTTCTGAGAAAAAGCAAGCACGGAGGACGAGAACCGCTTTTGCCCTGCGTAGCGTTCCGGGCAGCGGGTAGAACCAGGCAGAGAATTCCCGGCTAGCAGCTTCCCTGTGGCGGGGAAGTGCAAACGTACACGTTTTCGGCCGAAAACGCGTTTTCCGGCGAAAACGCACACCACGGCTCTTTCTGAGAAAAAGCAAGCACGGAGGACGAGAACCGCTTTTGCCCTGCGTAGCGTTCCGGGCAGCGGGTAGAACCAGGCAGAGAATTCCCGGCTAGCAGCTTCCCTGTGGCGGGGAAGTGCAAACGTACACGTTTTCGGCCGAAAACGCGTTTTCCGGCGAAAACGCACACCACGGCTCTTTCTGAGAAAAAGCAAGCACGGAGGACGAGAACCGCTTTTGCCCTGCGTAGCGTTCCGGGCAGCGGGTAGAACCAGGCAGAGAATTCCCGGCTAGCAGCTTCCCTGTGGCGGGGAAGTGCAAACGTACACGTTTTCGGCCGAAAACGCGTTTTCCGGCGAAAACGCACACCACGGCTCTTTCTGAGAAAAAGCAAGCACGGAGGACGAGAACCGCTTTTGCCCTGCGTAGCGTTCCGGGCAGCGGGTAGAACCAGGCAGAGAATTCCCGGCTAGCAGCTTCCCTGTGGCGGGGAAGTGCAAACGTACACGTTTTCGGCCGAAAACGCGTTTTCCGGCGAAAACGCACACCACGGCTCTTTCTGAGAAAAAGCAAGCACGGAGGACGAGAACCGCTTTTGCCCTGCGTAGCGTTCCGGGCAGCGGGTAGAACCAGGCAGAGAATTCCCGGCTAGCAGCTTCCCTGTGGCGGGGAAGTGCAAACGTACACGTTTTCGGCCGAAAACGCGTTTTCCGGCGAAAACGCACACCACGGCTCTTTCTGAGAAAAAGCAAGCACGGAGGACGAGAACCGCTTTTGCCCTGCGTAGCGTTCCGGGCAGCGGGTAGAACCAGGCAGAGAATTCCCGGCTAGCAGCTTCCCTGTGGCGGGGAAGTGCAAACGTACACGTTTTCGGCCGAAAACGCGTTTTCCGGCGAAAACGCACACCACGGCTCTTTCTGAGAAAAAGCAAGCACGGAGGACGAGAACCGCTTTTGCCCTGCGTAGCGTTCCGGGCAGCGGGTAGAACCAGGCAGAGAATTCCCGGCTAGCAGCTTCCCTGTGGCGGGGAAGTGCAAACGTACACGTTTTCGGCCGAAAACGCGTTTTCCGGCGAAAACGCACACCACGGCTCTTTCTGAGAAAAAGCAAGCACGGAGGACGAGAACCGCTTTTGCCCTGCGTAGCGTTCCGGGCAGCGGGTAGAACCAGGCAGAGAATTCCCGGCTAGCAGCTTCCCTGTGGCGGGGAAGTGCAAACGTACACGTTTTCGGCCGAAAACGCGTTTTCCGGCGAAAACGCACACCACGGCTCTTTCTGAGAAAAAGCAAGCACGGAGGACGAGAACCGCTTTTGCCCTGCGTAGCGTTCCGGGCAGCGGGTAGAACCAGGCAGAGAATTCCCGGCTAGCAGCTTCCCTGTGGCGGGGAAGTGCAAACGTACACGTTTTCGGCCGAAAACGCGTTTTCCGGCGAAAACGCACACCACGGCTCTTTCTGAGAAAAAGCAAGCACGGAGGACGAGAACCGCTTTTGCCCTGCGTAGCGTTCCGGGCAGCGGGTAGAACCAGGCAGAGAATTCCCGGCTAGCAGCTTCCCTGTGGCGGGGAAGTGCAAACGTACACGTTTTCGGCCGAAAACGCGTTTTCCGGCGAAAACGCACACCACGGCTCTTTCTGAGAAAAAGCAAGCACGGAGGACGAGAACCGCTTTTGCCCTGCGTAGCGTTCCGGGCAGCGGGTAGAACCAGGCAGAGAATTCCCGGCTAGCAGCTTCCCTGTGGCGGGGAAGTGCAAACGTACACGTTTTCGGCCGAAAACGCGTTTTCCGGCGAAAACGCACACCACGGCTCTTTCTGAGAAAAAGCAAGCACGGAGGACGAGAACCGCTTTTGCCCTGCGTAGCGTTCCGGGCAGCGGGTAGAACCAGGCAGAGAATTCCCGGCTAGCAGCTTCCCTGTGGCGGGGAAGTGCAAACGTACACGTTTTCGGCCGAAAACGCGTTTTCCGGCGAAAACGCACACCACGGCTCTTTCTGAGAAAAAGCAAGCACGGAGGACGAGAACCGCTTTTGCCCTGCGTAGCGTTCCGGGCAGCGGGTAGAACCAGGCAGAGAATTCCCGGCTAGCAGCTTCCCTGTGGCGGGGAAGTGCAAACGTACACGTTTTCGGCCGAAAACGCGTTTTCCGGCGAAAACGCACACCACGGCTCTTTCTGAGAAAAAGCAAGCACGGAGGACGAGAACCGCTTTTGCCCTGCGTAGCGTTCCGGGCAGCGGGTAGAACCAGGCAGAGAATTCCCGGCTAGCAGCTTCCCTGTGGCGGGGAAGTGCAAACGTACACGTTTTCGGCCGAAAACGCGTTTTCCGGCGAAAACGCACACCACGGCTCTTTCTGAGAAAAAGCAAGCACGGAGGACGAGAACCGCTTTTGCCCTGCGTAGCGTTCCGGGCAGCGGGTAGAACCAGGCAGAGAATTCCCGGCTAGCAGCTTCCCTGTGGCGGGGAAGTGCAAACGTACACGTTTTCGGCCGAAAACGCGTTTTCCGGCGAAAACGCACACCACGGCTCTTTCTGAGAAAAAGCAAGCACGGAGGACGAGAACCGCTTTTGCCCTGCGTAGCGTTCCGGGCAGCGGGTAGAACCAGGCAGAGAATTCCCGGCTAGCAGCTTCCCTGTGGCGGGGAAGTGCAAACGTACACGTTTTCGGCCGAAAACGCGTTTTCCGGCGAAAACGCACACCACGGCTCTTTCTGAGAAAAAGCAAGCACGGAGGACGAGAACCGCTTTTGCCCTGCGTAGCGTTCCGGGCAGCGGGTAGAACCAGGCAGAGAATTCCCGGCTAGCAGCTTCCCTGTGGCGGGGAAGTGCAAACGTACACGTTTTCGGCCGAAAACGCGTTTTCCGGCGAAAACGCACACCACGGCTCTTTCTGAGAAAAAGCAAGCACGGAGGACGAGAACCGCTTTTGCCCTGCGTAGCGTTCCGGGCAGCGGGTAGAACCAGGCAGAGAATTCCCGGCTAGCAGCTTCCCTGTGGCGGGGAAGTGCAAACGTACACGTTTTCGGCCGAAAACGCGTTTTCCGGCGAAAACGCACACCACGGCTCTTTCTGAGAAAAAGCAAGCACGGAGGACGAGAACCGCTTTTGCCCTGCGTAGCGTTCCGGGCAGCGGGTAGAACCAGGCAGAGAATTCCCGGCTAGCAGCTTCCCTGTGGCGGGGAAGTGCAAACGTACACGTTTTCGGCCGAAAACGCGTTTTCCGGCGAAAACGCACACCACGGCTCTTTCTGAGAAAAAGCAAGCACGGAGGACGAGAACCGCTTTTGCCCTGCGTAGCGTTCCGGGCAGCGGGTAGAACCAGGCAGAGAATTCCCGGCTAGCAGCTTCCCTGTGGCGGGGAAGTGCAAACGTACACGTTTTCGGCCGAAAACGCGTTTTCCGGCGAAAACGCACACCACGGCTCTTTCTGAGAAAAAGCAAGCACGGAGGACGAGAACCGCTTTTGCCCTGCGTAGCGTTCCGGGCAGCGGGTAGAACCAGGCAGAGAATTCCCGGCTAGCAGCTTCCCTGTGGCGGGGAAGTGCAAACGTACACGTTTTCGGCCGAAAACGCGTTTTCCGGCGAAAACGCACACCACGGCTCTTTCTGAGAAAAAGCAAGCACGGAGGACGAGAACCGCTTTTGCCCTGCGTAGCGTTCCGGGCAGCGGGTAGAACCAGGCAGAGAATTCCCGGCTAGCAGCTTCCCTGTGGCGGGGAAGTGCAAACGTACACGTTTTCGGCCGAAAACGCGTTTTCCGGCGAAAACGCACACCACGGCTCTTTCTGAGAAAAAGCAAGCACGGAGGACGAGAACCGCTTTTGCCCTGCGTAGCGTTCCGGGCAGCGGGTAGAACCAGGCAGAGAATTCCCGGCTAGCAGCTTCCCTGTGGCGGGGAAGTGCAAACGTACACGTTTTCGGCCGAAAACGCGTTTTCCGGCGAAAACGCACACCACGGCTCTTTCTGAGAAAAAGCAAGCACGGAGGACGAGAACCGCTTTTGCCCTGCGTAGCGTTCCGGGCAGCGGGTAGAACCAGGCAGAGAATTCCCGGCTAGCAGCTTCCCTGTGGCGGGGAAGTGCAAACGTACACGTTTTCGGCCGAAAACGCGTTTTCCGGCGAAAACGCACACCACGGCTCTTTCTGAGAAAAAGCAAGCACGGAGGACGAGAACCGCTTTTGCCCTGCGTAGCGTTCCGGGCAGCGGGTAGAACCAGGCAGAGAATTCCCGGCTAGCAGCTTCCCTGTGGCGGGGAAGTGCAAACGTACACGTTTTCGGCCGAAAACGCGTTTTCCGGCGAAAACGCACACCACGGCTCTTTCTGAGAAAAAGCAAGCACGGAGGACGAGAACCGCTTTTGCCCTGCGTAGCGTTCCGGGCAGCGGGTAGAACCAGGCAGAGAATTCCCGGCTAGCAGCTTCCCTGTGGCGGGGAAGTGCAAACGTACACGTTTTCGGCCGAAAACGCGTTTTCCGGCGAAAACGCACACCACGGCTCTTTCTGAGAAAAAGCAAGCACGGAGGACGAGAACCGCTTTTGCCCTGCGTAGCGTTCCGGGCAGCGGGTAGAACCAGGCAGAGAATTCCCGGCTAGCAGCTTCCCTGTGGCGGGGAAGTGCAAACGTACACGTTTTCGGCCGAAAACGCGTTTTCCGGCGAAAACGCACACCACGGCTCTTTCTGAGAAAAAGCAAGCACGGAGGACGAGAACCGCTTTTGCCCTGCGTAGCGTTCCGGGCAGCGGGTAGAACCAGGCAGAGAATTCCCGGCTAGCAGCTTCCCTGTGGCGGGGAAGTGCAAACGTACACGTTTTCGGCCGAAAACGCGTTTTCCGGCGAAAACGCACACCACGGCTCTTTCTGAGAAAAAGCAAGCACGGAGGACGAGAACCGCTTTTGCCCTGCGTAGCGTTCCGGGCAGCGGGTAGAACCAGGCAGAGAATTCCCGGCTAGCAGCTTCCCTGTGGCGGGGAAGTGCAAACGTACACGTTTTCGGCCGAAAACGCGTTTTCCGGCGAAAACGCACACCACGGCTCTTTCTGAGAAAAAGCAAGCACGGAGGACGAGAACCGCTTTTGCCCTGCGTAGCGTTCCGGGCAGCGGGTAGAACCAGGCAGAGAATTCCCGGCTAGCAGCTTCCCTGTGGCGGGGAAGTGCAAACGTACACGTTTTCGGCCGAAAACGCGTTTTCCGGCGAAAACGCACACCACGGCTCTTTCTGAGAAAAAGCAAGCACGGAGGACGAGAACCGCTTTTGCCCTGCGTAGCGTTCCGGGCAGCGGGTAGAACCAGGCAGAGAATTCCCGGCTAGCAGCTTCCCTATACTCGTGAGCAGTGCAAACGTACACGTTTTCGGCCGAAAACGCGTTTTCCGGCGAAAACGCACACCACGGCTCTTTCTGAGAAAAAGCAAGCACGGAGGACGAGAACCGCTTTTGCCCTGCGTAGCGTTCCGGGCAGCGGGTAGAACCAGGCAGAGAATTCCCGGCTAGCAGCTTCCCTTGTGGCGGGGAAGTGCAAACGTACACGTTTTCGGCCGAAAACGCGTTTTCCGGCGAAAACGCACACCACGGCTCTTTCTGAGAAAAAGCAAGCACGGAGGACGAGAACCGCTTTTGCCCTGCGTAGCGTTCCGGGCAGCGGGTAGAACCAGGCAGAGAATTCCCGGCTAGCAGCTTCCCTGTGGCGGGGAAGTGCAAGCACGGAGGACGAGAACCGCTTTTGCCCTGCGTAGCGTTCCGGGCAGCGGGTAGAACCAGGCAGAGAATTCCCGGCTAGCAGCTTCCCTGTGGCGGGGAAGTGCAAACGTACACGTTTTCGGCCGAAAACGCGTTTTCCGGCGAAAACGCACACCACGGCTCTTTCTGAGAAAAAGCAAGCACGGAGGACGAGAACCGCTTTTGCCCTGCGTAGCGTTCCGGGCAGCGGGTAGAACCAGGCAGAGAATTCCCGGCTAGCAGCTTCCCTGTGGCGGGGAAGTGCAAACGTACACGTTTTCGGCCGAAAACGCGTTTTCCGGCGAAAACGCACACCACGGCTCTTTCTGAGAAAAAGCAAGCACGGAGGACGAGAACCGCTTTTGCCCTGCGTAGCGTTCCGGGCAGCGGGTAGAACCAGGCAGAGAATTCCCGGCTAGCAGCTTCCCTGTGGCGGGGAAGTGCAAACGTACACGTTTTCGGCCGAAAACGCGTTTTCCGGCGAAAACGCACACCACGGCTCTTTCTGAGAAAAAGCAAGCACGGAGGACGAGAACCGCTTTTGCCCTGCGTAGCGTTCCGGGCAGCGGGTAGAACCAGGCAGAGAATTCCCGGCTAGCAGCTTCCCTGTGGCGGGGAAGTGCAAACGTACACGTTTTCGGCCGAAAACGCGTTTTCCGGCGAAAACGCACACCACGGCTCTTTCTGAGAAAAAGCAAGCACGGAGGACGAGAACCGCTTTTGCCCTGCGTAGCGTTCCGGGCAGCGGGTAGAACCAGGCAGAGAATTCCCGGCTAGCAGCTTCCCTGTGGCGGGGAAGTGCAAACGTACACGTTTTCGGCCGAAAACGCGTTTTCCGGCGAAAACGCACACCACGGCTCTTTCTGAGAAAAAGCAAGCACGGAGGACGAGAACCGCTTTTGCCCTGCGTAGCGTTCCGGGCAGCGGGTAGAACCAGGCAGAGAATTCCCGGCTAGCAGCTTCCCTGTGGCGGGGAAGTGCAAACGTACACGTTTTCGGCCGAAAACGCGTTTTCCGGCGAAAACGCACACCACGGCTCTTTCTGAGAAAAGAAAAAGCAAGCACGGAGGACGAGAACCGCTTTTGCCCTGCGTAGCGTTCCGGGCAGCGGGTAGAACCAGGCAGAGAATTCCCGGCTAGCAGCTTCCCTGTGGCGGGGAAGTGCAAACGTACACGTTTTCGGCCGAAAACGCGTTTTCCGGCGAAAACGCACACCACGGCTCTTTCTGAGAAAAAGCAAGCACGGAGGACGAGAACCGCTTTTGCCCTGCGTAGCGTTCCGGGCAGCGGGTAGAACCAGGCAGAGAATTCCCGGCTAGCAGCTTCCCTGTGGCGGGGAAGTGCAAACGTACACGTTTTCGGCCGAAAACGCGTTTTCCGGCGAAAACGCACACCACGGCTCTTTCTGAGAAAAAGCAAGCACGGAGGACGAGAACCGCTTTTGCCCTGCGTAGCGTTCCGGGCAGCGGGTAGAACCAGGCAGAGAATTCCCGGCTAGCAGCTTCCCTGTGGCGGGGAAGTGCAAACGTACACGTTTTCGGCCGAAAACGCGTTTTCCGGCGAAAACGCACACCACGGCTCTTTCTGAGAAAAAGCAAGCACGGAGGACGAGAACCGCTTTTGCCCTGCGTAGCGTTCCGGGCAGCGGGTAGAACCAGGCAGAGAATTCCCGGCTAGCAGCTTCCCTGTGGCGGGGAAGTGCAAACGTACACGTTTTCGGCCGAAAACGCGTTTTCCGGCGAAAACGCACACCACGGCTCTTTCTGAGAAAAAGCAAGCACGGAGGACGAGAACCGCTTTTGCCCTGCGTAGCGTTCCGGGCAGCGGGTAGAACCAGGCAGAGAATTCCCGGCTAGCAGCTTCCCTGTGGCGGGGAAGTGCAAACGTACACGTTTTCGGCCGAAAACGCGTTTTCCGGCGAAAACGCACACCACGGCTCTTTCTGAGAAAAAGCAAGCACGGAGGACGAGAACCGCTTTTGCCCTGCGTAGCGTTCCGGGCAGCGGGTAGAACCAGGCAGAGAATTCCCGGCTAGCAGCTTCCCTGTGGCGGGGAAGTGCAAACGTACACGTTTTCGGCCGAAAACGCGTTTTCCGGCGAAAACGCACACCACGGCTCTTTCTGAGAAAAAGCAAGCACGGAGGACGAGAACCGCTTTTGCCCTGCGTAGCGTTCCGGGCAGCGGGTAGAACCAGGCAGAGAATTCCCGGCTAGCAGCTTCCCTGTGGCGGGGAAGTGCAAACGTACACGTTTTCGGCCGAAAACGCGTTTTCCGGCGAAAACGCACACCACGGCTCTTTCTGAGAAAAAGCAAGCACGGAGGACGAGAACCGCTTTTGCCCTGCGTAGCGTTCCGGGCAGCGGGTAGAACCAGGCAGAGAATTCCCGGCTAGCAGCTTCCCTGTGGCGGGGAAGTGCAAACGTACACGTTTTCGGCCGAAAACGCGTTTTCCGGCGAAAACGCACACCACGGCTCTTTCTGAGAAAAAGCAAGCACGGAGGACGAGAACCGCTTTTGCCCTGCGTAGCGTTCCGGGCAGCGGGTAGAACCAGGCAGAGAATTCCCGGCTAGCAGCTTCCCTGTGGCGGGGAAGTGCAAACGTACACGTTTTCGGCCGAAAACGCGTTTTCCGGCGAAAACGCACACCACGGCTCTTTCTGAGAAAAAGCAAGCACGGAGGACGAGAACCGCTTTTGCCCTGCGTAGCGTTCCGGGCAGCGGGTAGAACCAGGCAGAGAATTCCCGGCTAGCAGCTTCCCTGTGGCGGGGAAGTGCAAACGTACACGTTTTCGGCCGAAAACGCGTTTTCCGGCGAAAACGCACACCACGGCTCTTTCTGAGAAAAAGCAAGCACGGAGGACGAGAACCGCTTTTGCCCTGCGTAGCGTTCCGGGCAGCGGGTAGAACCAGGCAGAGAATTCCCGGCTAGCAGCTTCCCTGTGGCGGGGAAGTGCAAACGTACACGTTTTCGGCCGAAAACGCGTTTTCCGGCGAAAACGCACACCACGGCTCTTTCTGAGAAAAAGCAAGCACGGAGGACGAGAACCGCTTTTGCCCTGCGTAGCGTTCCGGGCAGCGGGTAGAACCAGGCAGAGAATTCCCGGCTAGCAGCTTCCCTGTGGCGGGGAAGTGCAAACGTACACGTTTTCGGCCGAAAACGCGTTTTCCGGCGAAAACGCACACCACGGCTCTTTCTGAGAAAAAGCAAGCACGGAGGACGAGAACCGCTTTTGCCCTGCGTAGCGTTCCGGGCAGCGGGTAGAACCAGGCAGAGAATTCCCGGCTAGCAGCTTCCCTGTGGCGGGGAAGTGCAAACGTACACGTTTTCGGCCGAAAACGCGTTTTCCGGCGAAAACGCACACCACGGCTCTTTCTGAGAAAAAGCAAGCACGGAGGACGAGAACCGCTTTTGCCCTGCGTAGCGTTCCGGGCAGCGGGTAGAACCAGGCAGAGAATTCCCGGCTAGCAGCTTCCCTGTGGCGGGGAAGTGCAAACGTACACGTTTTCGGCCGAAAACGCGTTTTCCGGCGAAAACGCACACCACGGCTCTTTCTGAGAAAAAGCAAGCACGGAGGACGAGAACCGCTTTTGCCCTGCGTAGCGTTCCGGGCAGCGGGTAGAACCAGGCAGAGAATTCCCGGCTAGCAGCTTCCCTGTGGCGGGGAAGTGCAAACGTACACGTTTTCGGCCGAAAACGCGTTTTCCGGCGAAAACGCACACCACGGCTCTTTCTGAGAAAAAGCAAGCACGGAGGACGAGAACCGCTTTTGCCCTGCGTAGCGTTCCGGGCAGCGGGTAGAACCAGGCAGAGAATTCCCGGCTAGCAGCTTCCCTGTGGCGGGGAAGTGCAAACGTACACGTTTTCGGCCGAAAACGCGTTTTCCGGCGAAAACGCACACCACGGCTCTTTCTGAGAAAAAGCAAGCACGGAGGACGAGAACCGCTTTTGCCCTGCGTAGCGTTCCGGGCAGCGGGTAGAACCAGGCAGAGAATTCCCGGCTAGCAGCTTCCCTGTGGCGGGGAAGTGCAAACGTACACGTTTTCGGCCGAAAACGCGTTTTCCGGCGAAAACGCACACCACGGCTCTTTCTGAGAAAAAGCAAGCACGGAGGACGAGAACCGCTTTTGCCCTGCGTAGCGTTCCGGGCAGCGGGTAGAACCAGGCAGAGAATTCCCGGCTAGCAGCTTCCCTGTGGCGGGGAAGTGCAAACGTACACGTTTTCGGCCGAAAACGCGTTTTCCGGCGAAAACGCACACCACGGCTCTTTCTGAGAAAAAGCAAGCACGGAGGACGAGAACCGCTTTTGCCCTGCGTAGCGTTCCGGGCAGCGGGTAGAACCAGGCAGAGAATTCCCGGCTAGCAGCTTCCCTGTGGCGGGGAAGTGCAAACGTACACGTTTTCGGCCGAAAACGCGTTTTCCGGCGAAAACGCACACCACGGCTCTTTCTGAGAAAAAGCAAGCACGGAGGACGAGAACCGCTTTTGCCCTGCGTAGCGTTCCGGGCAGCGGGTAGAACCAGGCAGAGAATTCCCGGCTAGCAGCTTCCCTGTGGCGGGGAAGTGCAAACGTACACGTTTTCGGCCGAAAACGCGTTTTCCGGCGAAAACGCACACCACGGCTCTTTCTGAGAAAAAGCAAGCACGGAGGACGAGAACCGCTTTTGCCCTGCGTAGCGTTCCGGGCAGCGGGTAGAACCAGGCAGAGAATTCCCGGCTAGCAGCTTCCCTGTGGCGGGGAAGTGCAAACGTACACGTTTTCGGCCGAAAACGCGTTTTCCGGCGAAAACGCACACCACGGCTCTTTCTGAGAAAAAGCAAGCACGGAGGACGAGAACCGCTTTTGCCCTGCGTAGCGTTCCGGGCAGCGGGTAGAACCAGGCAGAGAATTCCCGGCTAGCAGCTTCCCTGTGGCGGGGAAGTGCAAACGTACACGTTTTCGGCCGAAAACGCGTTTTCCGGCGAAAACGCACACCACGGCTCTTTCTGAGAAAAAGCAAGCACGGAGGACGAGAACCGCTTTTGCCCTGCGTAGCGTTCCGGGCAGCGGGTAGAACCAGGCAGAGAATTCCCGGCTAGCAGCTTCCCTGTGGCGGGGAAGTGCAAACGTACACGTTTTCGGCCGAAAACGCGTTTTCCGGCGAAAACGCACACCACGGCTCTTTCTGAGAAAAAGCAAGCACGGAGGACGAGAACCGCTTTTGCCCTGCGTAGCGTTCCGGGCAGCGGGTAGAACCAGGCAGAGAATTCCCGGCTAGCAGCTTCCCTGTGGCGGGGAAGTGCAAACGTACACGTTTTCGGCCGAAAACGCGTTTTCCGGCGAAAACGCACACCACGGCTCTTTCTGAGAAAAAGCAAGCACGGAGGACGAGAACCGCTTTTGCCCTGCGTAGCGTTCCGGGCAGCGGGTAGAACCAGGCAGAGAATTCCCGGCTAGCAGCTTCCCTGTGGCGGGGAAGTGCAAACGTACACGTTTTCGGCCGAAAACGCGTTTTCCGGCGAAAACGCACACCACGGCTCTTTCTGAGAAAAAGCAAGCACGGAGGACGAGAACCGCTTTTGCCCTGCGTAGCGTTCCGGGCAGCGGGTAGAACCAGGCAGAGAATTCCCGGCTAGCAGCTTCCCTGTGGCGGGGAAGTGCAAACGTACACGTTTTCGGCCGAAAACGCGTTTTCCGGCGAAAACGCACACCACGGCTCTTTCTGAGAAAAAGCAAGCACGGAGGACGAGAACCGCTTTTGCCCTGCGTAGCGTTCCGGGCAGCGGGTAGAACCAGGCAGAGAATTCCCGGCTAGCAGCTTCCCTGTGGCGGGGAAGTGCAAACGTACACGTTTTCGGCCGAAAACGCGTTTTCCGGCGAAAACGCACACCACGGCTCTTTCTGAGAAAAAGCAAGCACGGAGGACGAGAACCGCTTTTGCCCTGCGTAGCGTTCCGGGCAGCGGGTAGAACCAGGCAGAGAATTCCCGGCTAGCAGCTTCCCTGTGGCGGGGAAGTGCAAACGTACACGTTTTCGGCCGAAAACGCGTTTTCCGGCGAAAACGCACACCACGGCTCTTTCTGAGAAAAAGCAAGCACGGAGGACGAGAACCGCTTTTGCCCTGCGTAGCGTTCCGGGCAGCGGGTAGAACCAGGCAGAGAATTCCCGGCTAGCAGCTTCCCTGTGGCGGGGAAGTGCAAACGTACACGTTTTCGGCCGAAAACGCGTTTTCCGGCGAAAACGCACACCACGGCTCTTTCTGAGAAAAAGCAAGCACGGAGGACGAGAACCGCTTTTGCCCTGCGTAGCGTTCCGGGCAGCGGGTAGAACCAGGCAGAGAATTCCCGGCTAGCAGCTTCCCTGTGGCGGGGAAGTGCAAACGTACACGTTTTCGGCCGAAAACGCGTTTTCCGGCGAAAACGCACACCACGGCTCTTTCTGAGAAAAAGCAAGCACGGAGGACGAGAACCGCTTTTGCCCTGCGTAGCGTTCCGGGCAGCGGGTAGAACCAGGCAGAGAATTCCCGGCTAGCAGCTTCCCTGTGGCGGGGAAGTGCAAACGTACACGTTTTCGGCCGAAAACGCGTTTTCCGGCGAAAACGCACACCACGGCTCTTTCTGAGAAAAAGCAAGCACGGAGGACGAGAACCGCTTTTGCCCTGCGTAGCGTTCCGGGCAGCGGGTAGAACCAGGCAGAGAATTCCCGGCTAGCAGCTTCCCTGTGGCGGGGAAGTGCAAACGTACACGTTTTCGGCCGAAAACGCGTTTTCCGGCGAAAACGCACACCACGGCTCTTTCTGAGAAAAAGCAAGCACGGAGGACGAGAACCGCTTTTGCCCTGCGTAGCGTTCCGGGCAGCGGGTAGAACCAGGCAGAGAATTCCCGGCTAGCAGCTTCCCTGTGGCGGGGAAGTGCAAACGTACACGTTTTCGGCCGAAAACGCGTTTTCCGGCGAAAACGCACACCACGGCTCTTTCTGAGAAAAAGCAAGCACGGAGGACGAGAACCGCTTTTGCCCTGCGTAGCGTTCCGGGCAGCGGGTAGAACCAGGCAGAGAATTCCCGGCTAGCAGCTTCCCTGTGGCGGGGAAGTGCAAACGTACACGTTTTCGGCCGAAAACGCGTTTTCCGGCGAAAACGCACACCACGGCTCTTTCTGAGAAAAAGCAAGCACGGAGGACGAGAACCGCTTTTGCCCTGCGTAGCGTTCCGGGCAGCGGGTAGAACCAGGCAGAGAATTCCCGGCTAGCAGCTTCCCTGTGGCGGGGAAGTGCAAACGTACACGTTTTCGGCCGAAAACGCGTTTTCCGGCGAAAACGCACACCACGGCTCTTTCTGAGAAAAAGCAAGCACGGAGGACGAGAACCGCTTTTGCCCTGCGTAGCGTTCCGGGCAGCGGGTAGAACCAGGCAGAGAATTCCCGGCTAGCAGCTTCCCTGTGGCGGGGAAGTGCAAACGTACACGTTTTCGGCCGAAAACGCGTTTTCCGGCGAAAACGCACACCACGGCTCTTTCTGAGAAAAAGCAAGCACGGAGGACGAGAACCGCTTTTGCCCTGCGTAGCGTTCCGGGCAGCGGGTAGAACCAGGCAGAGAATTCCCGGCTAGCAGCTTCCCTGTGGCGGGGAAGTGCAAACGTACACGTTTTCGGCCGAAAACGCGTTTTCCGGCGAAAACGCACACCACGGCTCTTTCTGAGAAAAAGCAAGCACGGAGGACGAGAACCGCTTTTGCCCTGCGTAGCGTTCCGGGCAGCGGGTAGAACCAGGCAGAGAATTCCCGGCTAGCAGCTTCCCTGTGGCGGGGAAGTGCAAACGTACACGTTTTCGGCCGAAAACGCGTTTTCCGGCGAAAACGCACACCACGGCTCTTTCTGAGAAAAAGCAAGCACGGAGGACGAGAACCGCTTTTGCCCTGCGTAGCGTTCCGGGCAGCGGGTAGAACCAGGCAGAGAATTCCCGGCTAGCAGCTTCCCTGTGGCGGGGAAGTGCAAACGTACACGTTTTCGGCCGAAAACGCGTTTTCCGGCGAAAACGCACACCACGGCTCTTTCTGAGAAAAAGCAAGCACGGAGGACGAGAACCGCTTTTGCCCTGCGTAGCGTTCCGGGCAGCGGGTAGAACCAGGCAGAGAATTCCCGGCTAGCAGCTTCCCTGTGGCGGGGAAGTGCAAACGTACACGTTTTCGGCCGAAAACGCGTTTTCCGGCGAAAACGCACACCACGGCTCTTTCTGAGAAAAAGCAAGCACGGAGGACGAGAACCGCTTTTGCCCTGCGTAGCGTTCCGGGCAGCGGGTAGAACCAGGCAGAGAATTCCCGGCTAGCAGCTTCCCTGTGGCGGGGAAGTGCAAACGTACACGTTTTCGGCCGAAAACGCGTTTTCCGGCGAAAACGCACACCACGGCTCTTTCTGAGAAAAAGCAAGCACGGAGGACGAGAACCGCTTTTGCCCTGCGTAGCGTTCCGGGCAGCGGGTAGAACCAGGCAGAGAATTCCCGGCTAGCAGCTTCCCTGTGGCGGGGAAGTGCAAACGTACACGTTTTCGGCCGAAAACGCGTTTTCCGGCGAAAACGCACACCACGGCTCTTTCTGAGAAAAAGCAAGCACGGAGGACGAGAACCGCTTTTGCCCTGCGTAGCGTTCCGGGCAGCGGGTAGAACCAGGCAGAGAATTCCCGGCTAGCAGCTTCCCTGTGGCGGGGAAGTGCAAACGTACACGTTTTCGGCCGAAAACGCGTTTTCCGGCGAAAACGCACACCACGGCTCTTTCTGAGAAAAAGCAAGCACGGAGGACGAGAACCGCTTTTGCCCTGCGTAGCGTTCCGGGCAGCGGGTAGAACCAGGCAGAGAATTCCCGGCTAGCAGCTTCCCTGTGGCGGGGAAGTGCAAACGTACACGTTTTCGGCCGAAAACGCGTTTTCCGGCGAAAACGCACACCACGGCTCTTTCTGAGAAAAAGCAAGCACGGAGGACGAGAACCGCTTTTGCCCTGCGTAGCGTTCCGGGCAGCGGGTAGAACCAGGCAGAGAATTCCCGGCTAGCAGCTTCCCTGTGGCGGGGAAGTGCAAACGTACACGTTTTCGGCCGAAAACGCGTTTTCCGGCGAAAACGCACACCACGGCTCTTTCTGAGAAAAAGCAAGCACGGAGGACGAGAACCGCTTTTGCCCTGCGTAGCGTTCCGGGCAGCGGGTAGAACCAGGCAGAGAATTCCCGGCTAGCAGCTTCCCTGTGGCGGGGAAGTGCAAACGTACACGTTTTCGGCCGAAAACGCGTTTTCCGGCGAAAACGCACACCACGGCTCTTTCTGAGAAAAAGCAAGCACGGAGGACGAGAACCGCTTTTGCCCTGCGTAGCGTTCCGGGCAGCGGGTAGAACCAGGCAGAGAATTCCCGGCTAGCAGCTTCCCTGTGGCGGGGAAGTGCAAACGTACACGTTTTCGGCCGAAAACGCGTTTTCCGGCGAAAACGCACACCACGGCTCTTTCTGAGAAAAAGCAAGCACGGAGGACGAGAACCGCTTTTGCCCTGCGTAGCGTTCCGGGCAGCGGGTAGAACCAGGCAGAGAATTCCCGGCTAGCAGCTTCCCTGTGGCGGGGAAGTGCAAACGTACACGTTTTCGGCCGAAAACGCGTTTTCCGGCGAAAACGCACACCACGGCTCTTTCTGAGAAAAAGCAAGCACGGAGGACGAGAACCGCTTTTGCCCTGCGTAGCGTTCCGGGCAGCGGGTAGAACCAGGCAGAGAATTCCCGGCTAGCAGCTTCCCTGTGGCGGGGAAGTGCAAACGTACACGTTTTCGGCCGAAAACGCGTTTTCCGGCGAAAACGCACACCACGGCTCTTTCTGAGAAAAAGCAAGCACGGAGGACGAGAACCGCTTTTGCCCTGCGTAGCGTTCCGGGCAGCGGGTAGAACCAGGCAGAGAATTCCCGGCTAGCAGCTTCCCTGTGGCGGGGAAGTGCAAACGTACACGTTTTCGGCCGAAAACGCGTTTTCCGGCGAAAACGCACACCACGGCTCTTTCTGAGAAAAAGCAAGCACGGAGGACGAGAACCGCTTTTGCCCTGCGTAGCGTTCCGGGCAGCGGGTAGAACCAGGCAGAGAATTCCCGGCTAGCAGCTTCCCTGTGGCGGGGAAGTGCAAACGTACACGTTTTCGGCCGAAAACGCGTTTTCCGGCGAAAACGCACACCACGGCTCTTTCTGAGAAAAAGCAAGCACGGAGGACGAGAACCGCTTTTGCCCTGCGTAGCGTTCCGGGCAGCGGGTAGAACCAGGCAGAGAATTCCCGGCTAGCAGCTTCCCTGTGGCGGGGAAGTGCAAACGTACACGTTTTCGGCCGAAAACGCGTTTTCCGGCGAAAACGCACACCACGGCTCTTTCTGAGAAAAAGCAAGCACGGAGGACGAGAACCGCTTTTGCCCTGCGTAGCGTTCCGGGCAGCGGGTAGAACCAGGCAGAGAATTCCCGGCTAGCAGCTTCCCTGTGGCGGGGAAGTGCAAACGTACACGTTTTCGGCCGAAAACGCGTTTTCCGGCGAAAACGCACACCACGGCTCTTTCTGAGAAAAAGCAAGCACGGAGGACGAGAACCGCTTTTGCCCTGCGTAGCGTTCCGGGCAGCGGGTAGAACCAGGCAGAGAATTCCCGGCTAGCAGCTTCCCTGTGGCGGGGAAGTGCAAACGTACACGTTTTCGGCCGAAAACGCGTTTTCCGGCGAAAACGCACACCACGGCTCTTTCTGAGAAAAAGCAAGCACGGAGGACGAGAACCGCTTTTGCCCTGCGTAGCGTTCCGGGCAGCGGGTAGAACCAGGCAGAGAATTCCCGGCTAGCAGCTTCCCTGTGGCGGGGAAGTGCAAACGTACACGTTTTCGGCCGAAAACGCGTTTTCCGGCGAAAACGCACACCACGGCTCTTTCTGAGAAAAAGCAAGCACGGAGGACGAGAACCGCTTTTGCCCTGCGTAGCGTTCCGGGCAGCGGGTAGAACCAGGCAGAGAATTCCCGGCTAGCAGCTTCCCTGTGGCGGGGAAGTGCAAACGTACACGTTTTCGGCCGAAAACGCGTTTTCCGGCGAAAACGCACACCACGGCTCTTTCTGAGAAAAAGCAAGCACGGAGGACGAGAACCGCTTTTGCCCTGCGTAGCGTTCCGGGCAGCGGGTAGAACCAGGCAGAGAATTCCCGGCTAGCAGCTTCCCTGTGGCGGGGAAGTGCAAACGTACACGTTTTCGGCCGAAAACGCGTTTTCCGGCGAAAACGCACACCACGGCTCTTTCTGAGAAAAAGCAAGCACGGAGGACGAGAACCGCTTTTGCCCTGCGTAGCGTTCCGGGCAGCGGGTAGAACCAGGCAGAGAATTCCCGGCTAGCAGCTTCCCTGTGGCGGGGAAGTGCAAACGTACACGTTTTCGGCCGAAAACGCGTTTTCCGGCGAAAACGCACACCACGGCTCTTTCTGAGAAAAAGCAAGCACGGAGGACGAGAACCGCTTTTGCCCTGCGTAGCGTTCCGGGCAGCGGGTAGAACCAGGCAGAGAATTCCCGGCTAGCAGCTTCCCTGTGGCGGGGAAGTGCAAACGTACACGTTTTCGGCCGAAAACGCGTTTTCCGGCGAAAACGCACACCACGGCTCTTTCTGAGAAAAAGCAAGCACGGAGGACGAGAACCGCTTTTGCCCTGCGTAGCGTTCCGGGCAGCGGGTAGAACCAGGCAGAGAATTCCCGGCTAGCAGCTTCCCTGTGGCGGGGAAGTGCAAACGTACACGTTTTCGGCCGAAAACGCGTTTTCCGGCGAAAACGCACACCACGGCTCTTTCTGAGAAAAAGCAAGCACGGAGGACGAGAACCGCTTTTGCCCTGCGTAGCGTTCCGGGCAGCGGGTAGAACCAGGCAGAGAATTCCCGGCTAGCAGCTTCCCTGTGGCGGGGAAGTGCAAACGTACACGTTTTCGGCCGAAAACGCGTTTTCCGGCGAAAACGCACACCACGGCTCTTTCTGAGAAAAAGCAAGCACGGAGGACGAGAACCGCTTTTGCCCTGCGTAGCGTTCCGGGCAGCGGGTAGAACCAGGCAGAGAATTCCCGGCTAGCAGCTTCCCTGTGGCGGGGAAGTGCAAACGTACACGTTTTCGGCCGAAAACGCGTTTTCCGGCGAAAACGCACACCACGGCTCTTTCTGAGAAAAAGCAAGCACGGAGGACGAGAACCGCTTTTGCCCTGCGTAGCGTTCCGGGCAGCGGGTAGAACCAGGCAGAGAATTCCCGGCTAGCAGCTTCCCTGTGGCGGGGAAGTGCAAACGTACACGTTTTCGGCCGAAAACGCGTTTTCCGGCGAAAACGCACACCACGGCTCTTTCTGAGAAAAAGCAAGCACGGAGGACGAGAACCGCTTTTGCCCTGCGTAGCGTTCCGGGCAGCGGGTAGAACCAGGCAGAGAATTCCCGGCTAGCAGCTTCCCTGTGGCGGGGAAGTGCAAACGTACACGTTTTCGGCCGAAAACGCGTTTTCCGGCGAAAACGCACACCACGGCTCTTTCTGAGAAAAAGCAAGCACGGAGGACGAGAACCGCTTTTGCCCTGCGTAGCGTTCCGGGCAGCGGGTAGAACCAGGCAGAGAATTCCCGGCTAGCAGCTTCCCTGTGGCGGGGAAGTGCAAACGTACACGTTTTCGGCCGAAAACGCGTTTTCCGGCGAAAACGCACACCACGGCTCTTTCTGAGAAAAAGCAAGCACGGAGGACGAGAACCGCTTTTGCCCTGCGTAGCGTTCCGGGCAGCGGGTAGAACCAGGCAGAGAATTCCCGGCTAGCAGCTTCCCTGTGGCGGGGAAGTGCAAACGTACACGTTTTCGGCCGAAAACGCGTTTTCCGGCGAAAACGCACACCACGGCTCTTTCTGAGAAAAAGCAAGCACGGAGGACGAGAACCGCTTTTGCCCTGCGTAGCGTTCCGGGCAGCGGGTAGAACCAGGCAGAGAATTCCCGGCTAGCAGCTTCCCTGTGGCGGGGAAGTGCAAACGTACACGTTTTCGGCCGAAAACGCGTTTTCCGGCGAAAACGCACACCACGGCTCTTTCTGAGAAAAAGCAAGCACGGAGGACGAGAACCGCTTTTGCCCTGCGTAGCGTTCCGGGCAGCGGGTAGAACCAGGCAGAGAATTCCCGGCTAGCAGCTTCCCTGTGGCGGGGAAGTGCAAACGTACACGTTTTCGGCCGAAAACGCGTTTTCCGGCGAAAACGCACACCACGGCTCTTTCTGAGAAAAAGCAAGCACGGAGGACGAGAACCGCTTTTGCCCTGCGTAGCGTTCCGGGCAGCGGGTAGAACCAGGCAGAGAATTCCCGGCTAGCAGCTTCCCTGTGGCGGGGAAGTGCAAACGTACACGTTTTCGGCCGAAAACGCGTTTTCCGGCGAAAACGCACACCACGGCTCTTTCTGAGAAAAAGCAAGCACGGAGGACGAGAACCGCTTTTGCCCTGCGTAGCGTTCCGGGCAGCGGGTAGAACCAGGCAGAGAATTCCCGGCTAGCAGCTTCCCTGTGGCGGGGAAGTGCAAACGTACACGTTTTCGGCCGAAAACGCGTTTTCCGGCGAAAACGCACACCACGGCTCTTTCTGAGAAAAAGCAAGCACGGAGGACGAGAACCGCTTTTGCCCTGCGTAGCGTTCCGGGCAGCGGGTAGAACCAGGCAGAGAATTCCCGGCTAGCAGCTTCCCTGTGGCGGGGAAGTGCAAACGTACACGTTTTCGGCCGAAAACGCGTTTTCCGGCGAAAACGCACACCACGGCTCTTTCTGAGAAAAAGCAAGCACGGAGGACGAGAACCGCTTTTGCCCTGCGTAGCGTTCCGGGCAGCGGGTAGAACCAGGCAGAGAATTCCCGGCTAGCAGCTTCCCTGTGGCGGGGAAGTGCAAACGTACACGTTTTCGGCCGAAAACGCGTTTTCCGGCGAAAACGCACACCACGGCTCTTTCTGAGAAAAAGCAAGCACGGAGGACGAGAACCGCTTTTGCCCTGCGTAGCGTTCCGGGCAGCGGGTAGAACCAGGCAGAGAATTCCCGGCTAGCAGCTTCCCTGTGGCGGGGAAGTGCAAACGTACACGTTTTCGGCCGAAAACGCGTTTTCCGGCGAAAACGCACACCACGGCTCTTTCTGAGAAAAAGCAAGCACGGAGGACGAGAACCGCTTTTGCCCTGCGTAGCGTTCCGGGCAGCGGGTAGAACCAGGCAGAGAATTCCCGGCTAGCAGCTTCCCTGTGGCGGGGAAGTGCAAACGTACACGTTTTCGGCCGAAAACGCGTTTTCCGGCGAAAACGCACACCACGGCTCTTTCTGAGAAAAAGCAAGCACGGAGGACGAGAACCGCTTTTGCCCTGCGTAGCGTTCCGGGCAGCGGGTAGAACCAGGCAGAGAATTCCCGGCTAGCAGCTTCCCTGTGGCGGGGAAGTGCAAACGTACACGTTTTCGGCCGAAAACGCGTTTTCCGGCGAAAACGCACACCACGGCTCTTTCTGAGAAAAAGCAAGCACGGAGGACGAGAACCGCTTTTGCCCTGCGTAGCGTTCCGGGCAGCGGGTAGAACCAGGCAGAGAATTCCCGGCTAGCAGCTTCCCTGTGGCGGGGAAGTGCAAACGTACACGTTTTCGGCCGAAAACGCGTTTTCCGGCGAAAACGCACACCACGGCTCTTTCTGAGAAAAAGCAAGCACGGAGGACGAGAACCGCTTTTGCCCTGCGTAGCGTTCCGGGCAGCGGGTAGAACCAGGCAGAGAATTCCCGGCTAGCAGCTTCCCTGTGGCGGGGAAGTGCAAACGTACACGTTTTCGGCCGAAAACGCGTTTTCCGGCGAAAACGCACACCACGGCTCTTTCTGAGAAAAAGCAAGCACGGAGGACGAGAACCGCTTTTGCCCTGCGTAGCGTTCCGGGCAGCGGGTAGAACCAGGCAGAGAATTCCCGGCTAGCAGCTTCCCTGTGGCGGGGAAGTGCAAACGTACACGTTTTCGGCCGAAAACGCGTTTTCCGGCGAAAACGCACACCACGGCTCTTTCTGAGAAAAAGCAAGCACGGAGGACGAGAACCGCTTTTGCCCTGCGTAGCGTTCCGGGCAGCGGGTAGAACCAGGCAGAGAATTCCCGGCTAGCAGCTTCCCTGTGGCGGGGAAGTGCAAACGTACACGTTTTCGGCCGAAAACGCGTTTTCCGGCGAAAACGCACACCACGGCTCTTTCTGAGAAAAAGCAAGCACGGAGGACGAGAACCGCTTTTGCCCTGCGTAGCGTTCCGGGCAGCGGGTAGAACCAGGCAGAGAATTCCCGGCTAGCAGCTTCCCTGTGGCGGGGAAGTGCAAACGTACACGTTTTCGGCCGAAAACGCGTTTTCCGGCGAAAACGCACACCACGGCTCTTTCTGAGAAAAAGCAAGCACGGAGGACGAGAACCGCTTTTGCCCTGCGTAGCGTTCCGGGCAGCGGGTAGAACCAGGCAGAGAATTCCCGGCTAGCAGCTTCCCTGTGGCGGGGAAGTGCAAACGTACACGTTTTCGGCCGAAAACGCGTTTTCCGGCGAAAACGCACACCACGGCTCTTTCTGAGAAAAAGCAAGCACGGAGGACGAGAACCGCTTTTGCGTAGCGTTCCGGGCAGCGGGTAGAACCAGGCAGAGAATTCCCGGCTAGCAGCTTCCCTGTGGCGGGGAAGTGCAAACGTACACGTTTTCGGCCGAAAACGCGTTTTCCGGCGAAAACGCACACCACGGCTCTTTCTGAGAAAAAGCAAGCACGGAGGACGAGAACCGCTTTTGCCCTGCGTAGCGTTCCGGGCAGCGGGTAGAACCAGGCAGAGAATTCCCGGCTAGCAGCTTCCCTGTGGCGGGGAAGTGCAAACGTACACGTTTTCGGCCGAAAACGCGTTTTCCGGCGAAAACGCACACCACGGCTCTTTCTGAGAAAAAGCAAGCACGGAGGACGAGAACCGCTTTTGCCCTGCGTAGCGTTCCGGGCAGCGGGTAGAACCAGGCAGAGAATTCCCGGCTAGCAGCTTCCCTGTGGCGGGGAAGTGCAAACGTACACGTTTTCGGCCGAAAACGCGTTTTCCGGCGAAAACGCACACCACGGCTCTTTCTGAGAAAAAGCAAGCACGGAGGACGAGAACCGCTTTTGCCCTGCGTAGCGTTCCGGGCAGCGGGTAGAACCAGGCAGAGAATTCCCGGCTAGCAGCTTCCCTGTGGCGGGGAAGTGCAAACGTACACGTTTTCGGCCGAAAACGCGTTTTCCGGCGAAAACGCACACCACGGCTCTTTCTGAGAAAAAGCAAGCACGGAGGACGAGAACCGCTTTTGCCCTGCGTAGCGTTCCGGGCAGCGGGTAGAACCAGGCAGAGAATTCCCGGCTAGCAGCTTCCCTGTGGCGGGGAAGTGCAAACGTACACGTTTTCGGCCGAAAACGCGTTTTCCGGCGAAAACGCACACCACGGCTCTTTCTGAGAAAAAGCAAGCACGGAGGACGAGAACCGCTTTTGCCCTGCGTAGCGTTCCGGGCAGCGGGTAGAACCAGGCAGAGAATTCCCGGCTAGCAGCTTCCCTGTGGCGGGGAAGTGCAAACGTACACGTTTTCGGCCGAAAACGCGTTTTCCGGCGAAAACGCACACCACGGCTCTTTCTGAGAAAAAGCAAGCACGGAGGACGAGAACCGCTTTTGCCCTGCGTAGCGTTCCGGGCAGCGGGTAGAACCAGGCAGAGAATTCCCGGCTAGCAGCTTCCCTGTGGCGGGGAAGTGCAAACGTACACGTTTTCGGCCGAAAACGCGTTTTCCGGCGAAAACGCACACCACGGCTCTTTCTGAGAAAAAGCAAGCACGGAGGACGAGAACCGCTTTTGCCCTGCGTAGCGTTCCGGGCAGCGGGTAGAACCAGGCAGAGAATTCCCGGCTAGCAGCTTCCCTGTGGCGGGGAAGTGCAAACGTACACGTTTTCGGCCGAAAACGCGTTTTCCGGCGAAAACGCACACCACGGCTCTTTCTGAGAAAAAGCAAGCACGGAGGACGAGAACCGCTTTTGCCCTGCGTAGCGTTCCGGGCAGCGGGTAGAACCAGGCAGAGAATTCCCGGCTAGCAGCTTCCCTGTGGCGGGGAAGTGCAAACGTACACGTTTTCGGCCGAAAACGCGTTTTCCGGCGAAAACGCACACCACGGCTCTTTCTGAGAAAAAGCAAGCACGGAGGACGAGAACCGCTTTTGCCCTGCGTAGCGTTCCGGGCAGCGGGTAGAACCAGGCAGAGAATTCCCGGCTAGCAGCTTCCCTGTGGCGGGGAAGTGCAAACGTACACGTTTTCGGCCGAAAACGCGTTTTCCGGCGAAAACGCACACCACGGCTCTTTCTGAGAAAAAGCAAGCACGGAGGACGAGAACCGCTTTTGCCCTGCGTAGCGTTCCGGGCAGCGGGTAGAACCAGGCAGAGAATTCCCGGCTAGCAGCTTCCCTGTGGCGGGGAAGTGCAAACGTACACGTTTTCGGCCGAAAACGCGTTTTCCGGCGAAAACGCACACCACGGCTCTTTCTGAGAAAAAGCAAGCACGGAGGACGAGAACCGCTTTTGCCCTGCGTAGCGTTCCGGGCAGCGGGTAGAACCAGGCAGAGAATTCCCGGCTAGCAGCTTCCCTGTGGCGGGGAAGTGCAAACGTACACGTTTTCGGCCGAAAACGCGTTTTCCGGCGAAAACGCACACCACGGCTCTTTCTGAGAAAAAGCAAGCACGGAGGACGAGAACCGCTTTTGCCCTGCGTAGCGTTCCGGGCAGCGGGTAGAACCAGGCAGAGAATTCCCGGCTAGCAGCTTCCCTGTGGCGGGGAAGTGCAAACGTACACGTTTTCGGCCGAAAACGCGTTTTCCGGCGAAAACGCACACCACGGCTCTTTCTGAGAAAAAGCAAGCACGGAGGACGAGAACCGCTTTTGCCCTGCGTAGCGTTCCGGGCAGCGGGTAGAACCAGGCAGAGAATTCCCGGCTAGCAGCTTCCCTGTGGCGGGGAAGTGCAAACGTACACGTTTTCGGCCGAAAACGCGTTTTCCGGCGAAAACGCACACCACGGCTCTTTCTGAGAAAAAGCAAGCACGGAGGACGAGAACCGCTTTTGCCCTGCGTAGCGTTCCGGGCAGCGGGTAGAACCAGGCAGAGAATTCCCGGCTAGCAGCTTCCCTGTGGCGGGGAAGTGCAAACGTACACGTTTTCGGCCGAAAACGCGTTTTCCGGCGAAAACGCACACCACGGCTCTTTCTGAGAAAAAGCAAGCACGGAGGACGAGAACCGCTTTTGCCCTGCGTAGCGTTCCGGGCAGCGGGTAGAACCAGGCAGAGAATTCCCGGCTAGCAGCTTCCCTGTGGCGGGGAAGTGCAAACGTACACGTTTTCGGCCGAAAACGCGTTTTCCGGCGAAAACGCACACCACGGCTCTTTCTGAGAAAAAGCAAGCACGGAGGACGAGAACCGCTTTTGCCCTGCGTAGCGTTCCGGGCAGCGGGTAGAACCAGGCAGAGAATTCCCGGCTAGCAGCTTCCCTGTGGCGGGGAAGTGCAAACGTACACGTTTTCGGCCGAAAACGCGTTTTCCGGCGAAAACGCACACCACGGCTCTTTCTGAGAAAAAGCAAGCACGGAGGACGAGAACCGCTTTTGCCCTGCGTAGCGTTCCGGGCAGCGGGTAGAACCAGGCAGAGAATTCCCGGCTAGCAGCTTCCCTGTGGCGGGGAAGTGCAAACGTACACGTTTTCGGCCGAAAACGCGTTTTCCGGCGAAAACGCACACCACGGCTCTTTCTGAGAAAAAGCAAGCACGGAGGACGAGAACCGCTTTTGCCCTGCGTAGCGTTCCGGGCAGCGGGTAGAACCAGGCAGAGAATTCCCGGCTAGCAGCTTCCCTGTGGCGGGGAAGTGCAAACGTACACGTTTTCGGCCGAAAACGAGTTTTCCGGCGAAAACGCACACCACGGCTCTTTCTGAGAAAAAGCAAGCACGGGGACGAGAACCGCTTTTGCCCTGCGTAGCGTTCCGGGCAGCGGGTAGAACCAGGCAGAGAATTCCCGGCTAGCAGCTTCCCTGTGGCGGGGAAGTGCAAACGTACACGTTTTCGGCCGAAAACGCGTTTTCCGGCGAAAACGCACACCACGGCTCTTTCTGAGAAAAAGCAAGCACGGGGGACGAGAACCGCTTTTGCCCTGCGTAGCGTTCCGGGCAGCGGGTAGAACCAGGCAGAGAATTCCCGGCTAGCAGCTTCCCTGTGGCGGGGAAGTGCAAACGTACACGTTTTCGGCCGAAAACGCGTTTTCCGGCGAAAACGCACACCACGGCTCTTTCTGAGAAAAAGCAAGCACGGAGGACGAGAACCGCTTTTGCCCTGCGTAGCGTTCCGGGCAGCGGGTAGAACCAGGCAGAGAATTCCCGGCTAGCAGCTTCCCTGTGGCGGGGAAGTGCAAACGTACACGTTTTCGGCCGAAAACGCGTTTTCCGGCGAAAACGCACACCACGGCTCTTTCTGAGAAAAAGCAAGCACGGAGGACGAGAACCGCTTTTGCCCTGCGTAGCGTTCCGGGCAGCGGGTAGAACCAGGCAGAGAATTCCCGGCTAGCAGCTTCCTGTGGCGGGGAAGTGCAAACGTACACGTTTTCGG